>NC_049909.1:11412417-11712417 GCF_001411555.2 Juglans regia | reverse complement strand
TTGGGCATCTAGCTTCTAACAATATTACGATTAAGCCTAGTATATTGACTGAACATTTATATAAATTGGCCTGGTTTTGTTCAAAACTTTGGGAGGTGTTGTTTTTCTTTTCTTTTATTTTTTGGGAAAATGATCGATATAGATACAACCTTTTTCCCTTTCCGAAACACTGTTCACTAAATATTAGTAGACTTTTGTCACCTACCTTAAATGTATGGAAAAATATTTGATCCCTAACTTTCATTGAGAATTTTCTCACACTATACAGATGTTTATTTATCACATGCACGCTTTTGAGAAGGGAGCATCTTCCATTTGAAATTAAGAGATAGTCTGAGAGAAATATTAAAGTCTTGGAAAATTGATCGAAGAGATTAACATTATGGCTAGTATGATAGCTGTTATGAAACAATAGATCAATTATTTACTAAGTATTTATTAATTGTGAAACTTATTGTTGTTAGTGTGACTAAAGTTTCATTTTGACACTTAAAATATTTTACAATATCTGTAAATAGCAATGAAATAATTTTTGAATGCTAGTAAAATGGTTTGAGTTATGATGTTTTATTGGATTTTAGAAAATGAGAGAAAAAAAGTTAAATAAAAATATTAATAAGTTAAAAAATTATTTGAATATAATTTTTGTTTTGAAATTTGAAAAAGTTGTATTATTTTTGTATTTTGTTTGAAAGTTTGTAATAATTTGGTGATGATTATATGAAAAAGTTAAAAATTTAAAATTTAAAATTGTTTTGTATTTGAATGATGTTTGAGAATGATGTATATGAGAATACCTGAAATATTCTCATTGTCCAAACTAAATGCATTAGTCGTAAGGGTTCTAGCTACTAGTCTTAAACAGGCAAGTAGCTACCTCTCCAGTTCCCCACCAGTGCATGGTGGGGAAGCCACTTTCTTTCCCACCCCTACACTACTAAAAGGGCGGGCAAACTATCCAACTCAATAATTTTATAAACTCAAAGCTTCAAATAACACCCGATTTCAAACTCAATCCACCTTTTTTCAGACCATGCCCACCCCTTGTCCAATGAGTCGGCCAATGAGGATCCAGATGACCGACGTTACTCACTACGATAGAAAAACTTGTTTGGGACGAAAATTTTCATCCCAAGATTTTTTTGGAATGAAAAAATATCATCTTAAGGTCGTCCTAGTATCAATGTCCCAAAAGATTTTTTGGAATGAAAATTTGAATTTCTTCTCAAAAATTACTTTTCAAGATGAAATAGAATGAAATTGTTCGATGTCATTCGAATGTAAAGATTTTTTTGGGACGATTAAATTTCATCTCAGATGGACGCTCGAACAGTTAATTCATTACGTTTGACCGTAACACTATGTCTGAAGGCATTGGATTGAGTGGTCAATCGAATTCGAATACATTCGAACGTATTATTACAAATAAATGTTCGATCATTAAATTTAGTGTTCGGCCATACAACTATGTTTGAACGCATTGTATTAAATGGTCGATCGAATTCTAATATATTTAAACTTATTAGGGAAAATCATTCGAACATTCAATATAGTCTTCAAATGAAGATGTAATATTCGATGTCGTAAGAAATCATTCGAATGCTTATTAAGTTCGAACGCGGAGTTCTTTATATTTGAATGTTGTATCTATGTTCGATACGCCAATTACATATTACATTCAAATATTTTTTGCACTCATTCGAATGGTTAGACTGACTATATGTTCAATTGGTTTTTGGGCATTTGAACAGTTTGAGTTTTTCTTATATAATAATGATAAACCTTATATACACATACATAATATCTTGAAAAATAAATTAAAACTAATTAAAGAAACATAAAATGTAGTCTCATAGGTACAAACTGAATAAAGAAAATATCGTTCATCATACACAAATAGTAGTAAAATTATAAAATCAGTTGTTAGAAGGCTTAAATTGTTGCATAATCATCTATATTAAGAGTTGCATCGCTATCCTGAACTACTCGTTTTGTTGTTCTTGTTGTTTCAATCGCATCTCTATATCTGCTTGTTGGGTCAGTTGAACCTATTCTGCTTTGTCTTCAATTGTCCAATCTCAAACCTTGCTTTCTCTTAAACTCTAGAAGTATTGGAAGCATTATTGGATGATGAATACAAGCTAGAAGGTTTGATAGAACGATTGAAAACCCTCAAATGTCCTAACATGGACCTAGAACTTTTGTAAAAATGTCAACATCACTTGTTGAGGAATTCTAATGAGATGCAAATTCAACATGTAGGTCAATCATTTTTTCCTACTCATAGGAGAAAAAAAATTAATATTGCCACAAATATACAAATATCTTTAATTAAAACAGATAACAATGCCTACATAATTTTCACGTACGTCGTGATGAATCCATTTCCATTATGATCAGAATGTAATACAACATATAATTTAGTTAGATCATAATTGTTATTTAATTCTTGCTACAATACACATATTTTATAGATATAAATTAATTAAAATACGACACGGATTCCAACTAGCAAGATACATTATAAAAAAGCTTGACAATCATGAATTTTTAATCCAGTGCTCAGCCAATCATGTGTGCACACACCTTGTTATATTCGAGGCATTCCATTATGGTAATTTAATTTTCATTAGCCACTCGCAAAATCTAACCCTTTCATTCCTTCGCAGTGTATAACAAGCAACTAACATATAGACAAACGAGTCACTTTGTTGCAAGTGCATTTTCAATTTTATTTCCAATCGTTTTAGATCCTTATGTGAATTAAATGTATCTTTTGTTTTGCCTTCAACTGACATCAATGTTCCCAACACTGAATCACATATATTTTTCTCAATATGCATAGCCCAATTGTGTAAATACATCTTATCCAGAATAATTTGGTGGAGGGTGCCCCCATTCAACAATACCATCAAACATTCAAGTGTTTCCACGCCATTTATGGTCAACAAGTAAATATCAACGATAACCCATGAACCATAGTTTCCTCCCATACGTAAGCTACTCGGATTGGGTATGTTAATTTGGACATGTTATTTTCCCTTTAATACTCCAACCTAATAAATTCTCGTATGCAAGATAATAATTTATTGTTCATAACATTGGAGCATGCATCTTAAATGACTCGCATGTTGATGTATCAAATGACTGGACCCCATTTTCCCATAAATCTTTCAACTTCTCAATCAATGACTGTAAATGTATGTCTATCTCATTTTCCAGTGATGTCAGACCAGGAATGAGCAAACTCATTATGAAATATGAATCTTTTAGGCATTTCTATAGTGGTAAATTATATGACACAAGTATTACTGGCCAAGTATTATGACTATTAATGTTTCTAAACAAATTAAACCCATTTGTTGCCACCAAAGTCGCATATTCCGAGGTTTTTCAGCAAACCATGGGTTTTTCAATTCAAACTCCTTCCAGACTTGAGAATCAACAGGACGTGATAATATACTCTCATTCCTAACTCTAGTTGATGAATGTCATGTCATGTCTACAGTCGTTGTACATGACATAAATAACCATTGTAATTTAAGTATTAATGGAAAGTGACGTACCACCTTTTGGGGCACATTCTACTTGTCATATATCCATCTTGTTTCATGGCACACGGGACACTCATTCACATGCTCATTCTTTTGCCTAAATATGACACAATCATTATTGCATGCAAGGATTATATTGTAGTCAAATCCAAGTCTTTCCTTCAATTGCTTAACTTCATAAAGGTTGTGAGGCAAAACATTGTTCAATGGAAGTGTCTCTTTAAATAATTCAAGTAACATATTGATAGCCTTAACAAAAATGCTTCATATAGATTTTATATGAAGTAGTATAACTATAAAGAACAACTTATTGTGTCTTCTACATCTTAGATATAATTCACATTGACCTGCATCATTTGCAGTTGATGTGTTCGTAGTACTTTCATCCATAAACATTCTCACACCAATGTCACCCAGCATTTCTTCCATATCCTCATTGTAGTCATTACTACAACCTCTGTCTATACATCTTTATCAATGTCAACTTCATCATGCCGAGGCTCCAATGTTGGATATGGTTTATCAAGTAAAACTCAATTTGTGTAACCCTGGTCAATACCATTGACATAGATGCTTTTCCACCAAGTCTATATTATGAGAAAGCAAATTCTTTCATTTTAGACACAGACATCTGATTCGCCCTTGACTATCAACTGTACTGCGTGCAAACTCAAAGAATTTCTTAAAACCTTCTACACATACGTTGTAATTTGTACCCAATCGATCTCTAACTCGCATCCAACTCTTATCTATATCTAAAACCGTATTACATACAATCACATGCACATCAAGAAGCAATCACATAGTTATCTATTGTGTACTCCATACGTTTCACTAGGCAGTTAGTCCTATTTCATTTGGGATTGTAAGATCATAGTCGCTAATTGTAACGACCAAATCCAATATTATTATAGATAAATTATGGTTAATTTTTTTGGGCCTAAATTAGGTTAATGAGCCAATTATTATAGAAGCCCAATTGAGTGTTCGAGTATTTTTTGAGTAGACTACGGGCCTAAGATTTTTATTATGGCGAATATCGATTTTGTTATGGCTCTTGCCATGTTATAATATTTTTAGATTAGGTGGAAATTTTTTTATGCACCGAGAAATTTTTGTGGAACAAATTAGATTATTTTAGAGGTTGAGTCGAATGCCAAAAGCTCAAACAAAAATCCTATGCCACACACGTCTCCCACTTCGTAGATTATTATTTTAGAGTTCTATCTCCATTAAGATTCCTAACCCATACCAACTACTATAAGTCTATACCCACGGCTCCACTCCCATGCACATGCATGTCTCTTTTTATCTAGGGCTTTCTTTTGGGTTCTCAATCACCTATATATAGTATGCTCATCCCCTGGATGAAAAGAAAACTCCAAGTCGCACTCCTTTGAAGCCTTCCCTTCCATGCACGCTACCCTCCTCTTCAAGCACCACCTCTAGGTACTTTCACAGCAAGCTAGGTAAAACAGTCATTCATCTATGCCGACAACCCTCGGTCTCTCACTTCTCAAAGTGTAAACTGCCATGTATCACGCTGCTATGCACATGCCCAACCTCCTGCACGAAGCCTTTCCTTTCACGGCAACACCACAGCATGTGTGTGACCGTAGGTCCAGATCATACCCCATGTGCAACCTTCCACCATCCAAGACCTCCTCCATGACGACCACTGAAAGCCACAGCCAGCCCCAATTCATGCCAACCCCGTATGTTCAACCATCCAAACAACCAAAGACTGCACCTTTCAGCCATCTCTGTTGTCGTCCCTGCACCACAATCGTGATAGCCCACTACTCCGCCATCGTAGCCACCTTTAACAGAGCCACCAGGTCATCCTCAAGCAAACGGAAAACTGGATACAACCAACAACCATCGTACCTCTATTTCTATACACCTAAAACAAAACATTTTACTCAACCAACCCACCGCCCATAAGCCATCGCCCCACCAGTTGCTACTGCCACAAACAACACTACTGAAAGCAGAAGACGCTGGAGGACAAGCCTTCATCACCTACCGCCGCCCAACCACCTTATTGCTACCGCATTCCTGCCCTCTCGTTGAGTATCCCGTGTGGTCTCTCTCACTCTCACGGCTTTCTCACTCTCCCTCTCTCTCTCTCTCTCATACTTTCTCTCTCACTCCCACAGTGCGTCGCATCGCCCTCAGCCGCGCCGCCATCGAAATTCACTAAGGCCACCACTCGCTGCCTAGCTCATGGTAAGTGCCTCTTGCATAAATACATTCCCGAATGCGTGAAACCAATAGCACGAATTTTAGGTGGGTTAGTTAAATTACAAAAATGTCGCTGCCTTTTTAAAATTGACAATTGAGAATAATTTAGTTTTAAGAAGATTTTAGGTTTAGGAAATATAGGTTATTTTAATAGTTTATATTTTAAATAAAATCACATGTTTCATTATAAATTTATGCAAATTACGTGTTTATTTTTATAGACGACCGATTACGCGTCGAAAATAATGGATTAGTACTATAAGGTAAGTGGCATGATCATATCCTAACACGTATGTATGGTAAACGGCATGTCTTTTATAAAAATATTATGCATGTATGCCGTCTATTAGAAACCCATTTTTACGTACCCAAGTCATGATAAAATAATGAAAGTTCATGATTTTATGAAATGAGTTATGCATCAAAACATTTATGAAAAGACATGATTGTATATGAGAGTTATGCACTAAAATATTTATGAGAAGCCATGCATAATTTTAGGTGAAGATTTATGTATCAAGATATTTATGAAAAATCATGATTTTATGTGAGGAGTCATGTATCATGACATGTTATGAAAGAATGCGATTTCATTTAAAATCTATGATATGATATAATAAGATATGACAAATATGCATGCGATTTCTTTTGAAATCTATGATATGACAAGTATGTAAGTATGATTAAGATGAAGTGTGAATGATAAGATATGTAACAGCCTATGTTATGATATGAAGACGGTACCTATGTTATGGACATATTGTCTTGTCAGGTCGTACATTCTGGTAGTGTATCCAGTATGTCTTCCTTATATTTAATGTATGATGTGTTGCTTATTGAGTATTCAACTCTTTTTTGTATATTTTTAATGTTTTTAAACCATTCCAGGTGATGACATTTATGAGGATGAGACTGTAGGACAGAACTTGACCCAGGGAGGTGAGGCCGAGGCCTAGATAATTTATGTCATGTTCAGTTTATGATTTAAGGTTTAAATAAGTTATTTTGATAATCACATGAGATTTTAGTATTTTTTTTTAATAAGTGTTTCTGCAGACTCTATTTTGGATTTTAAGTATTTAATAAAATTTATTTTATTTATGAAATCTTTTGCATCTAGCGCATCATTAAAAAGTTTTTAGTCAAGTTTAGTAGCACACTAACTCTTCGAAAATTTTTAAAATATCTTTATTGGAAAGCGGGGTGTTACACTAATCTCTCAACTATTATCTGCCACGTCCAATGAACTTTTGGTAGCATCTTCCCATAGTTGTCCAAATAAGTTCGTTTAGTCAGATGCATCAATGAGTAACACATCTACACCAGCAACTTAACTGCATATCTAGATAATAAGATGTGATGATTCTACCAAAATCACAATATTGAACGAGAACACACACAATTGATAAGTTTGTAAAAATGATCTTAAAATCTCAAACTGTCTATTTTAGACAATTCAAGAGTTATCAACCAACGTGGGTTAATAACTCCTAAACAGTTCTAAGGCTTTCTTGAATACAGCATACAAGATATAAAAATAACACAAGCGATAATTATGTTTTTAATTATTTATAAATGTAATTTTTGTTTTAAAGTTGTGATTTTTCCTAATTAATTATGTTTTTAATTATGTATTATTTGTTACTAAATTTTAAATATTTTTTGTTCCCATTTAATATAAATGCCTTTTCTTTTCCTTTTTAATGTAAACTATTTTTTTTTTTCTTTAGAAAGTTGTAATTTATCCTAATTAATTATGATGTTAATTGTGTTATATTTTTGTTCTAAAATATAATTAATTATGTCTTTCTTTTTAAATATCTCATTCAAGTCTTACTATGTAATTAACATCTATGTCTATAATAATGGTGGGCACACAGTGGAACGGATATACCTTTGGTTCGAACGGTTTGTCTCACCCCTGAATTTACGTTTGAAATGTATAGTTTTCGTTTGAATGATTTTTAGACAGTTTCCAATCTTCAACACATATTAATAACATACAAGAATTCACCAACTTAACTAATTATTTCTACAATAAACAACTATTTCATCATGCACAACACAAACACATATTGTTTATCCATTACCAAACAAATACTATAACATTTTCGGATTTTTCACTATAAACCAAATCAACCAAATAATCCAAAGCAAATTGAAAAAAAAAATGGTGTAGAGAAATTGGAATATTTACCTTAAATGCAAATCCAAAGCAACCCAATAAACCACAAATCACCTACACCACATATAGTACATACCATGAAATTATTAAGTGAAAAACACAATATACATGTATATAGAAATGCATAGAAATTTTTCAAGAAACACACCAAGGAAAGAAAACCGAACGACTATAGTAATTCTTTGTGAATTTTTCCCTCTCTTTCACACCCTATATTTTTTTGGATCTCTCTCTAACTCTCTCGGAAATTCTCTCTCACACTCCGGTCTCTATCTCACCCATATGCTCTCTAAATCTCTCTCTAACTTTGTGTGTGTGAAAATTTGGAGCAGCTAGCTCTCACTCTCTAAACTTGTTATTGCATTATGTGAATTACTTGTAGGAGGATGAAAGAGGCTTGGTTTATCAAGTCTATGTGTCTCCTTTTTTGGATTTCAAAGTTATTATGGCCAAAAATGTCATTGTAACAAAATGAGAAGCACAAAACGGCATCGTTTTAATTAAAATAAAGCTTATTATGACGGAAAATCTTGTCACTTGCGCGTCTTCTTTCTGATTTTCTGTTCAAACATTACTAACATTAGATTGAACACGAGAATTTTTGTGCATGCGAACCTTTTCCCATCAGGGAAATTTTAGTTTTAGTACGTTCAAATGCCCCAAAATAACCATTCGAACAATTACACATTCTTTGAGGGCTTAGCAGGAAAGAAATCCCACCACTAGTCCAATTGGTGCGAATATTGTATGTGGCATTCAAATGTATGATTTCTCATTATATCTACACTCGAACACCGACATACTCGTTTGAACATATGAATCTACACTCGAACATTTATTTTTAATTAGCTAGTTTATATATATATATATATATATATATAGCATATGACATATCATGCTCATTTTATGTAGGATCACTCTATGATACTATATATTACTATATTACTCACTATGTATAAATCACTATATCTTTTAGTATAAATCTAATAAATCACAATATTACTATATATTACTATATCACTATATGAATATATATATATATATATTTATATATATATATATATCTATTATAAATTATCTCTTATAAATCGCTATATCATACTAGTATACTAGCGATAATATTATAATATAGTAGTATATATCTTATATACTATAATAGTATATATATACAGTATTAGTTATATATATAGATTAGTTATAAATATATATAACGATATTAGTAATATTAGTATATTATATATGAGTAATATAAAATAGTATTAGTGACCTATATTTGTATATCACTATATATATAGTATAAATATATGTATAGTGACATATTAGTATGACTAATACTATATATAACACATGAAATCATTATGTATCACATGACTTAACGTTCAAACAGTGAAATGAAACCTTCGACCATGATTTCATCTAATGGAATTTCGTTCGAACGTAATAATTAAGCGTTCGAACAGATTCAAACATATAACAACTTACGAGGGTGGGGATATCACACTATTCGAAAAAGAAAAAACCTCATTCTCTGCCAAACGCTTCAAACTGCAACCCAACGCCGTCGTTGTTGTCGCCACCATCAACTTCCGCTTCTACACCAAGGATACACAACTCGTAGCAATAATTGTGTGCTTGTTATTTGTGGAATAAGCAAATGAATCAACCAAATCGTTTGGTTTTAATGGAAATTGAGTTGACTCAGTCATTATTGAGTTAAATCCAGAAACCGTTTGAATGCTTTCAATAATTATTCGATCGGTAGTTATTTACTAGTCGAACATTTAATTAACCATTCAAACCAGCAATCAAACTGGGTATTCAACCGCGTTCAAACATATATTCGACCGCTTGTGTCCCATTCAAACAATAACGATTTCGTTTGAACAGTAAGTGATTATTTTCGATTTTGATTGAATGGTGTACATATAAAATATTTAGTCATTGTATTAATAAGCTAATTATTAATATTTTTTATTTCCTATAATTATTTTCTTACATGCACTAATAATAATTTATTTATAACCATTATTGTTTGTATTACTTTTGAAATTTCAGGTTCACCATGGCTTTTAGGGGTAGGAAGCGTGGTAGGGCAAGTCAGCCCTTCAACAAGGATGTCCGAGGGAGAACAGTATTACTAGAGCGTAAGGTAAAGATCTTGGACGTTCAAGATCTTTGCTGGGAGGGGTGGTCCTTGGCATTTATCTTTATAGACCACAAGGATGAAGGGACAGACAATATTATCGCCTACATTGGCATGGTATTTGTGCTTTGTAGAGAGCTTGGCGGTGCTAGTCGAGATGATGAGGCATACACAATCTCCATTTAGGGTGTATTCGTTACATTTTTGGTGGACACGGTCGCCAAGTTTCTTGGTATCTCTCGATTGCCCACTGCATATCTGATGGGAACCAAGGTGGGCCTAGTCTTAAAGATATGTTGCAAGTTCCAGATGAGACAATTATAAGTTCAAGGGCTTAAAAGATGAAGATTCAGTTTTGATTCATTTGATAAGCTATAGAAAGGGCAACAACATGACTTAAAAGCTTTGAGCACTTGAAGGCTTTCAACTTGTTTAATTCATTTAAAGGACTTATTTTATTAGTTTAGGATAATTGGGTTTATTATGAGAAGCACTTAAGGAGGGCCAATGCAAGGGCATATTGGAAAAGTTATTATTTTATTGAACTAGGGTTAAGGTTTTATTGTAGCGAGTACTGTAGCTGCGGCACTGTTCATCCAGGAGCATTTTTGGAAGATGGGGATTTATTTTGAGTAGGGTTTGATTAGGTTTTGTTTTAAATACTTTATGTGGCCTCATTTTAATTAGTTTATGAAATTTGATGAATTTATTCATTGTGAGTTGAGTTTTACTCCTCTTATTCTTAATTGAACTTTCGAACTTATCAAAGGTAAATCAAAACCTTTATGGCGTTCCTCCTTTGTAATCTGGGTTCTTGACATGGGTTCCTCAACGGGTCTAAATTTTAATATAATCTAGGTTCTTGAAACGAGTTCTCATCGGATCTAGATTCTCCATCATTGACTTGATTTTGGCTTTCTTAGAGGGTTTTGAAATTGATTGTGGGTTCAAGGAATTCCATTCCCGCGGATTCATATCAATATCCGAACAAGGTGTCTAGGGAGTTTACAGCTGCGGGTAATAGGGACACGGCTGAGGATGAGGGCACTGGTGTAGATGGGCTAGATTTCTTCCCTGATCATGAGGTTCGATAGTTAGTTGTGAGTTTGGGTTCTCCTCCCTATGATGGGACTAAAAGCATCAAACAAGCTAATTTATATGATTTTCTTAAGATAATGAACTTAATCATCGCAAATAACATTGATCATCAATAGCACAAGACTGAGCTTGGCATGGATCGAGCACGATTTATGATACGCGTCGCTCGTGGGGAGTAAAGGTGTAAAAAAAAAAAAAAATCGGTTGAACCAGACCAGGCTAGACTGAATTGGTGGGTTTGGTGTGGTACCGGTTCTTGAGAATCAAAATCGATGCAGTACCGATTTTCATATTTGGAAAACTAGTTTAAACAGAATAGGACCAGTATATATATTTATAATTTTTTATATTATATTATATATTATATGATAAATTGCTAATTAATATAATATGAAATTCTAATCTTATTATTTAAGTTTATTAATCTTATAACATAAAATTAATCTTAAATTTTAAAACTAGTATATACCAGTTCAGTTCTAAAAAGTGTACAAAACCAAACCGAATCAGACCGATTACACCCCTAGTGGGGAGCCTATCGACCTAGTGAATTATACCTTTGCTAGGATTCGATTAGAGGCACACTATATTACGACATATATCTTGCCCTTCAGAGTCCTGATCATACAATTTTGCTAAGTGTGTTCGGGAGTCCATTCGGCTGATCACCTCCTCTACCTTGTCACGCAGCAAGCGACACTCCACCAAGAGGCCTTGTTCTCCCACTACAGAGACAACCAAAATTCGAGGAGATGCACACCTGATAGATCATGGGGTATCGGGTGAGGCCTCTACACAGGGGGGCAACACTCACTACTATTCATGAAGAGATTGCATATATAGTGCGTGTAAAACTCTGTGCACATACAATAGAGGCGATGGATGCAATGCGTACAAAGATCTTGAGTGTCATTTATGACGTACGTACAAAGATCCAAAGTGTTATCTCTAACGTACGTACTAGCATTGTCACAAAGTTGGGTCGAGATGTGAAGACGACTCAAGTGACGATCTTGACTCAACTAACACAATTCGATACACGCCTAACCAGCAGTCGAGTAGGTGGTTCATGATTTGGGAGTGTAGTGCCTCTTTATATTTGCACTTTCATAGTTTTTTGTATGGATATTACATTTTTAAAACTAATTTAATTATGAATCATTGCTTAATTAATATCAATAAGCATCACTTCCATCGCATTTATTTGTCCTTATTTTTCTCTAATAATCGAGTTTTTTTAATGTCTATCCATCTTTTCCTTTTCTAAATTATTTATTGATCTTTAGTCTATATATTTTTTAATTTTTCTTAATATGAATTAAATATTTATCCATAATTGATTAAGATATTGTTTTGACATAACAATAAATAACAATTCTGATCCTATTCGAATGTACTGTATAAGCCGTTGAACTGATTTTCTACTCCCACCTAAGAAATTATTGATCTTGCCATATTTTATGTTCAAACTATATATTGTCCGTTCGAACTCGTTCTAAATGTACATTCAAATGGTTGCTAACCATGTTCGAACGATTACATTATTTGGAACAACTTCTTCCATCTCCAAGGATATTGATCGAATGAAATATAAAGTGTTCAAACTATCATTGTTCTATTTTCAATTCCATAAAAAAATTCCTTTGCATTTGAACAATTATATAAATTGGTTGAAGGATAAGCAAATTTTCCACTTAAATTATTAACTTATCTTGCCAATTTTTAGTCCGACCGTAATTAATTTCCGTTCAAATGTTCATTTCTTTCGTGATTGAACTTTTTATTAGGGATGGCATTTTTCATCCCTAAATAACCCGTTCGAACATAATATTGATTGTTCGTATAGTAAATGACTACCGTCAGTATTTAGGAACGAGATTTTAATTTCATCCCTAAAACGGCCTCGTTTGTTTTCACAAAACTTCTTAACTCATCTCATCTAATCATTACAAATTTTCTAAATTTTCACACAAAATAAAATAAAGAATTCAACTTTTTTAAATCTCAAAACAAGAATGATATTAAAAAAATATATTCTAATAATATTTTATTCAACTTTTAACTTTCATCTTAACTCATCTCATTTCAACTTTTTGTTATAGTGACACCAGTGCATCTAGCAACCATGAGAACTCTCGCACTATCAGAGCTATGCATTCACAAGGCCATTTTTTAAAAGAAAAAAAAAATTTTGATAGATATAAAAACATTTTTTGTACAACGCGTTAGGAACGATAAGAGAAAATGTAAATGAGAAAATAGAATCAATCATACGCGACACAAGATTTATGTAGTTTGGCAATGTGCCTACGTCCACATAGTTATAGAGGATTTTATTCAAATAAAATTCAAAGATACAGTGCAGTTGTACAAGAGTTTAATACAATATATAGTAAACCCTAATTAGCCGGTCGGATTGTATTAGTAAACCCTAATGGTCAGGTTAGGTCCAACCAAGAGCCAAAGCGGGTAAAAAAAAAATCTCTCCTCTCGGATTATGTTTCAATGCAATGATCTTTGTACCAAATTTAGCTCAATGATGTCCACGAGACGTTCAAAGGTGGCTTGGTCTTACATGGGTTGGTCTACATAGAACCTGTTGATAAAATGCCACAAATGCACAATTTTGTTGCACTTAATATCTATGTTTCTTTTGTCCTAATTTCTTTCTTTCCCTCTCAGCTCTTTTTTTAGCATCAGACAAGAAGACAATGTTCTAGGTGCAATAGTTTATTTATACTAACTGTTTGTCTTATAATCCCTAAGGGATGGCTCAAGTGATAAAGGTCTTGATCTTGGTGGTATGCTCCTTCTAGGTCTAAGGTTAGAATCCTCTTAGGTGTAAATAATTTCTAGGGACCATCGGATAGATAGATTTTCTCTTTGAATTATCCGAGATGCACATGCAGAAAACTCCTTGTTGAAAACCTGTGCACCCCCAAAATTAGTCGGGATGCTATTCTCGGACATAGTGCCAATAAAAATAATTGTTTGCCTTCTATGGTTCAGAGGCCATGTGGATCAATTTGCTGTTTTTCTTTCTCTTGATATACTTCAAGTTAGAGTGTTAGTTAATTCTGTTATTAGTTTTAGTTTAGTTGTAATTACTTGTAAAGCATGTTAGCCTTAAATCTTGTATATATCGTACTCATTTGATGTACAGAAGATGCAAGATGTAGCCAGTATTGAGGACAGAGTCATGGAACTGGGTCCAAGCCCAAAGAAAGATAAACCAAATTGACCTCACCAAAACCATACAAAAACATTGGGACAAATCCTCTCCATGCAGAACAGAAGGATACACACCACATTCAAGCATCCTTAAATCTCAAGTCACTGAGTCAAGACAGGCAATCAGGAAAGCTGGCCAAAGAACGAACAAATACTTAAATGTAAAACACTCGAACATGAAACAGAACATTAGTACTAAAAAAAGTTTGTTGTCAATTTCTTCTATTTCTTTGTTTTCCATTTCATCCCCTGTAACGTTAAATATCAGTGCAGGGTTGTCACAATTGAAATCTGTCACATGATTATGATTCTACAAGCAAATAAAACATCATCGTACAACTAGTAACAATCAAACGGGTGAACATATTATAGGATTTCATTGATGCTGCTATAAGGGAGGTTTTCAGGTCAAAGAACCAAGCCCCCCATTCAGCTCATTATGGGTCTGCATGTCCAGCAATATCATCATCACTAGAACCACCACTTTCTTCCTCACTGATCTCCTCATCCCCACTATCCACTTCAGCTGTGGAATTGGAGATGTTCTCCCTCTTTGCATATCGCTCACAGTATTCTGTATCCACAGATAATAGAGGAAAAAATTGTGTTTTTAGCTCCATATAACATTCGCTCCTTTACCAATAAGAGACATAAAAAGTTTCCCCTGATTTATTATCAATTTTAGACCGTATTAAGAAACAATTTCAAAGAAGAAGACATTCAAGTTTTTCAAGTGACTGAAGTATTACCAGTCTACTATTCTTTGAAGTAAGCTGTACCATAGACAAGACGGATTTGAATACAGGGAAATATATTCAATTCGACAGATTTGAATGTTAAGATAACATAGACACGACTTGGAGAAAGAATAATATCTAGGAAGAATCTTGCAACTGGGTCTGAGGTGATAGTCGATGCCACACCTGTTGAATTTTTCTCAGCAGATTTGAGGTCAAACATTGGAGTTTTCGGTTTTGTTTTGGGTTGTTTTTTAGGTTCTTCCTCGAAATATCTAAATGAACAAGATATATTAGACAGCCCAAAACATCTTCTCGGTCTAAATTTCATTTCATGCATAAATGTCCGAGGGACCCTCTGTGCCATTGCCGAGTGAGTTCCCCATATTTTACAACCCATTTTATAACCTGCTAATGTGAAAGTGACACTTCATTAAAAATACTGAAGTTTTATTAATATGAATGTCAGATTTTACATAACTGTGCTTCATTTAAAACAAAGTTGCAAAAAGAGTTATAGAAGACATTGCATTGTATCATAACTCATTTTCAAATAATTCTTATTCTCCTTTGATTTTGGTTTGCTAGAAAACTCACAATAGAGCAAAACAAGAAGTTGTTTACACAGTAATAAAATTTTCACCTTTAACTTTCTGATCATACTGCTTTCGATCCTTCATCATTAATGATGCGGCATCACCATTAAGCGGGTCGGAAGGATTGGGATAAAGCAAGAGCTGCGGAAGGAAAACTTCAAATACATTTAACAGATCTGTGGCAACAGAAACCATAATTATATCATGTGAGGAATGAGAGAGAGAGAGAGAGAGCTTGCTCATTTGTGCAAGAGAGTTACATATTCGGATAAGGAAGTGCAAAATGTGTATTAAAAAGTGAAAAACATGAATAGAGACACCTGTACAAACTAAACTACACAATCTATGACTGAAAAAAGAGTTGATAGCTGGCAATTACCAAACATTGGACTCCAAGATTGATTAATAACATCCAAGCATACAGATCCAGATCTGCATGGTGAAGTAAAGAAACCAAAGTCAGCTTTTTTAATAAACTAGGAATGATATTATCAGATGTCATTTTTCAACTGCTGATGAAAAACCCAGATAGTCAATCACATTTCTATTCTGATGCTTCCTCTAGAAGCAGTAGCCAGCCAGAGTTTTATAAAACTGAACCTTTTAAATATCAAGTCTGCCAACTGATTTGTACATAGCAGTAAAATGTTCCTAGAGCAGAAGAGTTTAGTTGGAAATGAAAAGAGATAAGATTGCTTTGAGGTACAAGTTTCTCACAGCTCATCAACATTTGGGTGGTATATCTTGTTCACAAAGCCAATAGAAGGAGACTTGTATGGATAAGCATCAGGAAGCTCAACGCGGACTTTCCAAATCCCACCTTCATAAAGGCCTGAAAGCAACAGTCAATATCAAAGAATGAATTCACCAAAAGGGGGAGAGAGAGAGAGAGAGAGAGAGAGAGAGAGAGAGAGAGAGAAGCTTTCAGAGGAATCATTCAGTAAAATATGAATGGCAATGGTAGAAAGACAGGATTCTCAAAACGTTCTGTTTAATATTTGTGCCAAAATCAACCAAAACAAAGGGAAATAACAATCAAAACCGAAATTCGAAATAGAATTTAGTTTGCCATTATTCTTAAGCATCATTAACTCCTGTATGTCTGTACATCAACCAAAGGAAAATAGTGAACAATGCAGATCTCATAAAACTATGTGTCATCAGACAAAGATTAATACGAATTTAGGATTTTTAGCAACTTCAATGGAAAAGTGATATAATATACTTTCTCTGCTGTAGTATTTAGAAGTATACAGACCATACATTTTCAAGGTCTTATCCAAATCACTATTGATATTCACCCTCAAGAAAGGGGGGGTGGTGGGGGAAGAAGGAAGGGAGAGAGAGAATACCCATAAAAACATTGCAAACGTATATTACATTATGAGGAAATAGAATCCTGAGAATAAGGAAAGTACTTTCTTTTGGACCGTGGAATTCCACATTAAATTCATTGAGTCCATCATTTATTGTCTCGACCGTGTAATCACTCATCATCCTGGACAACATTAACACATGTGAGAGGTGCCAGAAAGAAGATCATCACTCATAACTCAGCATGTGAAATTGGAACTGCAAGCCTGAAACAGAACTCAAGATATAACTCCAACTTTGCTAAACTAAAGATCATACATATATAACTTCACACAAACATCTAAAAATGGTGAGCAACTTACAACTTCATCACATCCATCTCTCTCCTCTTGCTTGGAGAAGACATCTTAGATTTTATAAACTAAAACTCCAACACCTGCTATGATACATAAAAGAATTAGCTCCAATAAAATCACACACTTGCATTCAGGGATATTTTATGACACAATGTTGAAGATAAATAGTATGATGGACAAGAATAGGCACATACCGTCCTTGCAGAGCCACAAGATTGAATATAAGATGGACAAGCAGTAGGCAAAAGTATAAGGAACCCCAAATTTTGCTTAACAACCGAAACTAAGATCAAGGAAGACGAAGACGCATATCTGTTGGTCCAAAAAAAATATGATAATAAGGAATCTTATAGCAACAGTATTAAATGTAGCTATAACTGAAGTTTACTTTGATGAGACGTACTAATAAGAGGACAGTTTCCAGTAGAGTGGGAAGGCTTACTTAAAAGAAAAGGTAAACACACTTTAAACAGATCCAAGGCCAAGAGTCATTTCTAAATAACTTAGCGAACAAAGCCCCCACCCCTCTCTTACCCTCTTAATTCAAAGACCCATGATTCACTTCCTATTCATTTGTAGATCAGGACCTGGGGATCTTTTTTTTTCTTTTCTCAAGAGGTGATTTCAAGAATCAACCAGACTGACATCACAAAACCAGGTATATGCACCCATATTTAAACTTCACCACTATCATCTTCACTTTGTAAACTTTCAAGGAAGGACGTTAAATGACATTTCAAAGAAAGTCAATACTAAATCATGGAAGTTAAGGTCAGTGATATCTAAGATAGAATGCATGAAAAAATCTCAAACCCAACCCTGACATATTTTTCACTTAGGAAGATTCTTAGCAGGGCACGTATGGCCCTGTCTACATGGGGATTGATCCCACAATCAAGCCCCTACCATCCCTATGGAATGGAGGGGAGGTGCCAGTTAGGCAAAAGGCCACAAATGTAATAAAACCATTATTATGTCAGCAATGGCTGAATATATTATATAGCAAAGGCAGTCAATAGCAAACAATATCTTGGACCTTTTGTAAGAAGTAACATGAAGAAAGTGAAGAAGAGGAAGAAAAAGATACCAACCAATCTCACAATACAATTGAAAAGCTTCACTACCCAACCGTATCTACAGTTTGTGTTTAAAAAAGGACCTTTTGTATAAGCAAAACAACAACATCCAGGTCAAGTAAACAGTGTCTAAAACCATCTAACACACACTAGTAAACAGAGTAAACTTGATTTCTTCAAACTGTTTGCTTGCTGCTCAAAGACACTCCTAATCCTAGGACTACCGCCTTCTCCACTACATATCTAGTTAGTCACATCTCAGTGGATTCCACAAAACGACCTGCGCCCCCAGTCAAATGGTATGGGTTTGTCCTTGCTTGCTATGATCTTAATCATAAATTTGAAAGCAACCTCATAATGGGTTTAAAAGGACAAAACATATAATCTAAAAGAATTGCCCTTCAATCGTCTTCATGTCAAGCTCGAACCAGTTACCTTCATAAAAGCATGCACTGATAGCATGATTTTGTCATCACACAATTTATATTCTCCCATTCGGATGTTTTTATTAACAAATAAGAATTTAGCCCCTAAGCAGCAAATTGATGCATTAGCATACATTATCAGTCAAGGATCTTCATGAATCAACCAGTGTATTACTCTGGATATTAAATTAAGACCGTTACCATGGGGAGTCCCACGTAACACTAAAAGGAGACATGCTCTTCATCATTTTAGATTTCATTTTTTTTTTTGTCACACCTATTGATAAGATACATTTTGAGTGGCTATCTATTTAACCGGTTGACATATAAAGCAAGTTAAAATGTGCCGCATCAATAGGTATCACTGGGGATAATAAAATATCCAATGAAGAGTAGCATTGCACTACTAAAAAAAATATTCCAAAAGAAAATAAAATGCAAGTCACACATGTACACTACGCAAATGATAAAATCGATAATAGCCTCATGCATTTATGATCATTATCCATCGAAAAATCTGAAATTGCCTTAACTTTCTCAAGTTCCTACTAAATTGAGAAAACATCTGGTGGTACAATCTTTTTCTCTTGAAAATAACAATTAACCACTGGTCTCATTGGCCATCAAAAAATGAGCAGAAAAGCAATGAGTAGCGTCTGATCTGCAATGCAATCGCTCATTTCACAACCAGCAAGGTTTGGATCCTTTCACAAAAACCAGTTCAATCCCACATTCACAAAATAATCTCATGTTCCATTACTTTGTCCGGAAACAAATAAAATGAACGAAATTGGTGGAGGTCTATATATTGTTCAAAGCCAAAAGTTCCACAAAGTTCTAAGATTTGTTACACTATCATCCACAACAAGATCTATAGACTACAGATAACCGAACCCAGAGAGAAATAAAACACATATTGCGCTCCATTTGATTGATTACTAAGAAAATGCAGAGGAGTTGTTGTCTTACAATTGGGCATTCAGTTTTACCAGAGAAAATTCCAATAAACCTTTCACGGGTCGACGCCTGTGTTTCTGATCGGAGAGGAAAAGTCCCGAGAAACAAACGGAAAGAAAAGTTTGACAATGAAAATACACGTCTACTGAGATTATTTTCATATATATATTCCGAGTTAGGAGTAGAGAGAGACAGACAGAGACAGAGAGAGAGAGAGAGAGAGAATTTGTGTAGGTCTAGGAGGGTGTGAGTTTCGACGTGTTCAGAGGCACGCGTTGGAAAATCCGAAAGGCAGGTGGCACCCTGCTTTTGCGGTGGTCTGATTAGTGGTGATTAATTTTTATACTTATGTTCAGATGTTATTATCTTTCTCATTTTTAAACGATCTTTGATTTTTTAAATTTTAACGATATTTTTTTTTTATCAAATCTTTTATTTATTCAAAGCACACACTTGAATATTTTTTAAAAAAATGACCAAATATTTAATATTTTTCCCTCTGAAGAAATTGCAATTTCTTAATTAGCAAAATATATTGAGCAAATTTGGATATATATATATATATAGGAAAAAAAATTATACTCAACACTGTTCTACACACTTATTTGTTTAATCTTTTTCAATAAATATATAACGTAGAACTACTAAATGAAAGAACTCGTATAATAATAAACTCCTTATACATTTAAATGGAGCAAATGGGCAATGGTTACGACATGGTGGGCCCATGACAACCAGGCTATTAAGGGCTGGTTTTGATTATTCCCCTTTTTGGTAATTAAGGTTTGAGTTATGCAATGGGTATTCCATAATTATGATAAATCTCAGCATCAATTAGTGTTGATGTCATGTTTTACGTGCTTAGGCCACTCTATGCTGGTAACGCTTGAGCTTTTCCCTACACGGAGGAGAACGGGAGAGCTTGGGAGTCGTGGTACCTCCGACTCTGAAATCAGTTTAAGATTGAGGGAGAATGACAGAATAAAGGCTAGAATGAGATAGCAAACAGTATTCAAGAGTGAGAGAGAAACCCCTCTCTCGGAGGAGTGAGGGGTATTTATACCTGACTAAGACAAGTTCGAAGGTCATAATGACATGTGGGCGACTTCGTATTGGGATTGCACGTCCCTGCCCATTTCTTGCTTCTCTCTAGTCCTGTCAGGCCTAACCATAGTTGTTGTTGGCACCCAAGAGGGCTTCTACGTTGCGTGCCTCTCCCCGGGATGCATTGAATGCAGCGTGGCCCTGACATGCACGCCTGCTCCATTAAATGCGGCGTGGCCTCGGTCAGACCCGTCCCTACTCCATTAAATGCAGTGTGGCTTTGAACGGGTTCCCTTGTCCTTCAACTCCATTTGGGCTACTCTGTCAATTTCTGGACGTTCCCAATGGCCGGCCATTCCACATGTCAGCTTACCCTAACATGCCAGAATCGGCGGCTCCTTGGCCAGTGTGTCAGGTTGTACGATCTTCAGTCCTTTTGCCAAGACTCCGGCTTTACGTTCCTCTCCTTGGGCCTACCATGCCATCCTAGCCCATCCCAGCTCTCGTGCACAAGCTCGGTCTCAGGTCCAGGCCTGAACCTCGTCCTGAGCCTTTGGGGATTTCTCTCCTCACAATACCCCGTAAATTCCTAGCACATGAGTTTAGTGGGAATTTCTTATAGACCTTCTTTTCGAACTTAGCGAGATGGCCACATCTACTAGCCGCCTGACGCTTACCCCTCTATTTTGGGGTGATGTCCTTGTTTTCTGACGATTGGGAAGGCCAGCTCATGTGCTGGGGCCATCATTGGTGCTGAAGTCGGCCCATGCGTTGGGGTCATCATTAATGCTGATGTCACTTGCTCAGCCTCTTTGTACCACGCCATCCCTTTCCATTTGAGCTTCCTGAGGCCACCTATCCCTATCATTAACTCCTGGGCTCCCTGCCGTTTGGACTCACGATACTCTCTCGTCTTAGATGGTTACGGCGTGCAGGTCACATTTACCTACTCCCCGAGCCCCTATTGGTCGATGCAACACACGCATCTGTTGCCAAGTTTCCACGTCCTTGCCGTTATGCATCGTCTGGCATTCCCGAGGTCACTAATCCGTAACATCAAGCTGCTCCTCGATTTACGTGTAAGCCTATATAATCCCCTTTCCTTCACCATTTGTTCTTTCCCCCCCCCCTCCTTTGTCTTCGTTTGCTTCCTTGCTTCGAAGTCTTCCCTATCCTCCGTCGAACCTTGCGTTCTTACTCCCTAGTGCCACATCCGTTCTCCATCGTTCCTCATCGCTTCGGCCCTGAAAGATTCTTCGTCCTCCAAGACATTGTACCGGAAAGAACTGGGTTTTGTTGGTCACTACCAACGACCTTCGGGCTTTCCGAGCAAAGTATGATAGTCCCTTGATGGTGAAGCTGGAGGTGCTGACATTCCCTCGATGATTGGATAGGAGTGTGTATAGCTTTCAGTCTCGCACACCTGGGAGGCGCATTGCCAGTCTAGAATCGCGCCATTTGCACATCAAGGATTTGTTCCAGAAGTTCTTTGTTTCAGGCTTGGGATGGGAGTACCTGGAGGGGGAACAAGACCACCAAGACTTCTCCGTCCAAGCCATCTGGTCTTACATCCCTTTAGCCAAGAGCTTGGTCATCAATCTATCTCGGATGGAAGAGGCTAGGCCAGCGGTCGTACTATCTTGAGAGTCGGCCCACCCTCATGACGTGGAAACTAACACCGTGCTATCGGACAACAATAACAGGAGTTTCCTCACCGCTCTCGACCGCTCATATGCCCTTGGTCCGGACTTATTGTTGGATTCCCCATCACCCCGAGGTCAAATGCGTATGTGCTCTCCCACCGCTCGTGGTAAAGGCAAGCGTCCAAAGGTGGCACACGACGAGGAAAAGACAGCTTCTTGGGGAAGGCACTCCTGAGAAGCTGGTAGAGGGCCCAAGAGCAAAGAAGGTTCATCTCGGGGTAGGGCCCTTGAAGCCAGGTCGCCCTCCCATTACAAAGCTTTGAGGAGCAAACCGGGAGGATCTTCTCAGGAGCCTCCTCGTGGAAGGGAATCCCGACATGCCAGTCATTCAGTCGCTCCAACTCCTCTTATCTGCCGGTCCCCCGGGGGTCACAGGGAGCTCCCCTGTCTCACCCTACTGCCCCTGCTCTTTCTACATGGGGAACCATCTCCTCTCTGCATCCAAAACCTGTCGCAGTAGCTTCAACATTAGCCCTGCAGGAATCCACCATCATTGCCTTCATCGTTGAAGAGGAGGGGGAGGGCAAAGTCTTCCGAGCCTTCTTCTTGGAGGCTTTTGCCAATCCTACACCTCGCGTATGTGTTGCCATGAACACCCCTCTTTCCTTTAAAGAGGCCCTCGCTCAGGAGACTGCACCGACTGCGTCGTCACCGGTCGAATCTCCGATTTCCCCCTCTCTCCCGAAGGTCCCAAATATGGAAGAAGCCACCCCTCCAGTCCTTTTGGATGTCGAAGGTCTGAGCTTTGAAGATATGGATGGCGCTGGCCCAGGCTCCCTCTTCGTCGTGGAGCTTAGTGATAGCTTCACCTCGATCTCGTCATTGCCCTCACAACCCTCCCTAGGGTCGGAGGTGGATTCTTAACTGGACTCACTTGAAGTGACTCCTCCACCTGATGGGGGCTTCGCCAACATCAAAGGGCTTCCTCAACTAGCCTTTGTCGCGGGTAGCCTTTAGTTTTGTTTGGAATTCTTAATGTCTTCCTTCTTCGCAGGCCGCCGATCAATTGGCGAACATCATCATCAACGAACGTGGAGAGCTTAAGGAAGAGGTTCAGGCACTCCTGTCCCTTTCCATACTGGCCTGCCAAAAGGTCTAGAAGGCCAAGAGGGAGACGTAGGTCATCTTGGTAGAAGGTGAGATTCTCTGGGAAAAAATGGACAAGTTGAAGGAGCGCCACCAAAAGTTATGGGACAAGGTCCAGCAGGTGAAAAGGAAGAAAATAAAGTTATGTGTGCCTTGAAGGTCTCCAGGTGTTCCAGAGGTCCTTCGACCCATTGTATGCGTCTAACAGATGGACCTTGAACCTCTGGAGTAGAGGAACCGTCATGACGTCGGCGCTATACGGCAACTTTACAAGTGAGCAATTAGTCTACCGTGGATGGTGGACCTACCCGTTTGATCACCTTATCATACTTGTTTTCAAGTTTCTGGAACCTGAGGTTAGCCTTGCACAGCTCTTCTTCTGTTGCCTCCGTCTCGGGTGGACGACAAGTCTCGGAGTTGTGGCTTTGCTGGTCTCCCTCTAGTTCTTCATTCCCCCCTTTAAGGTAGCATTTTCCAGGTGAAAGGCTGCCATTTCCTCCATGAGCCTCTATATTGTTGCAGTTTGTTCGTTGATTCTTCCTTCCATTGCCCCAGGTCGCTCTTCTTCAATCCGCGAGGCTTGAGAGCGCGTTGTGGCTGGCATATGAAAGACTTGTTACTCGCAGGAAAACATATCCCACAGACGGCGCCAATGTTGATAATGTGTTTCGTGTGCCTGGGCCACTCCACGCTGGCAACGACTGGGCTCTTCCCTGCAAGGAGGTGAATGGGGGAGCTCGGGAGCCGTGGTACCTCCAACACTCAAGTCAGTTTAAGGTTAAGGGAGAAAGAGAGAATATAGGCTAGAATGAGATAGCAAACAGTATTCAAGAGTGAGAGAGTAACCCCTCTCTTGGGAGAGTGAGGGGTATTTATACTTGGCCAAGATAGGTCACGAGGTGATAATGACATGTGGGCGACTCCGTACTTGGATTGCATGTCCCTGCCCAATTCCTGCTTCCCTCCAGTCCTACCAGGCCTGACCAGAGTTGTTGCTAGCACCCAGGAAGGCTTCTACATTGTGTGCCATTCCTTGGGATGCATTGAATGCAGCGTGGCCCTACCACGCACGTTGCTCCTACGCCATTAAATGCGGTGTGGCCTTGGTCAAACCCGCTCCTACTCCATTAAATGTAGCATGGCTTTGAACGGGTTCCCTTGTCCTTTAGCGCCATTTGGGCTGCTCTATCAGGGTCTAAACGTTCCCAATGGCTGGCCATTCCGCATGTCAGCCTACCCTGACATGCCAAAATCAATAGCTCCTTGGCTAGTGTGTCAGGTTGTACGGTCCTCAGTCCTCTTACCAGGACTCCGACTTTATGTTCCTCCCCTGGGCCTTTCATGCCATCCCAGCTCTCGTGCATGGGCCTAGCCCCGGGCCTAAGCCTGAAACTCGTCCTGGGCCTTTGGGGATTTCTCCCCTCACAATAAGTGTACTTTGTAAGTTTCTTCAACACATTTTGATTCATGAACCAAAGTTGAAATGCTCTCTCTGTAACCATACACTACAATGGTTTCTAAAGTCCTTCTCTCATCTAAAATCTCATAATTCCTCGTTACCATTTATTTCTTTTAAGTGGAATTTGCACTAAAAGTTTTAGTTTTTTTGGCTATTTTTAAAAAATATTATACACATTTTGCAAAATTATGCCAAAATTTAATGTCAAACTAATTATTAACTAAATAGAAATTCTAAGCACCCAAAGCCATCAGCGTAATGATAGATATGTCAATGGACAGCTTTGCTGTCCATCATCAATCTTCTTTCCTTCTATTCTTCTTTCCTTATTTTATCTTTACTTCCGTTACTTAGGCTTGTACAGAATATATAGTTTCCTTATAAGGCTAAGAATGCTAGAATCACTCGACAATTAGTTTCTTCCCATGTATAGTTCTCTTGTAAAGTTTCTATATAATATACAGATCACTCAAAGGCCAATTCATTCAGTCATTCATACATGGTATTTTGAGTTATCTTGACATGGTATCAAGAGCCGGTTGAATTTTTTTCTATCTCGGTTTCGTTGCTGCCTGCGTGCATCGTATTCGGTCTCGATTTCGTGTGTCGGCGTCGTCTGAGTCTCGGTAACATCTCTCGGCTTCTTCGATTTTTCGTGTATCATGACAGACGGAAGCGCTTTGTATTCTTTTTCGAAAATCGGTTTCTAGGCTTGTTGGCAGGTTCTGTCTCAGTTGTGGGCATTTTCGGCATCTTCTCCCTCCATCGACATGCTCCTCTGCTGGAGTCGTGTTTTCGGCAGCCTCTGTTTAAGCTGGGTATTTCTTTTCCATTTCTGAGTTCTCTGTTTAAGGGGTGGTTTCGGCAGATATTTTTTTTTCGGCTTGGTATTATTTTTTTTGGGCTTCTCACATCTGTCGGCAGAAAGTAATCTATTGGTTCCTTTAATTTTATTCTGGATATTTTGCTTTGCCTCGGATTCCATTTATTTGCAATGGATTCTGCACCTGTGTGTGTCAAATTTACAGGCAAAAATTATTCTACTTGGGCTTTTCAGTTTGAACTTTTCCTCAAGGAAAAATACCTTTGGGGCCATATTGATGGCACAGATGTTGCACAAACATCCAATACTGAAAAATCCAAAGATGTCGTGTCTTCTCCTTCTTGGGATGTGCTTGATGCTTGGATCATGTCTTGGCTTCTTGGTTCGGTGGAGCCACATATTGTCACCAACTTGCGGGCTCATCGCTCCGCTCAATCCATGTGGAATTACTTGAAGAAAGTTTAGCATCAAGATAATGATGCTCGTCGCTTTCAATTGGAACATGCGATTGCCATGTTTCAACATGGTAGTCTTTCCATTCAAGACTACTACTCGGCATTTTTGACTCTTTGGCATGAATATACTGATTTGGTTATAGCGGATGTTCCTGTTGCCGCACTTTCGACTATTCAGAAGCTTCATGTGACTAGCCGACGTGATCAGTTTCTGATGAAACTGCGCCTAGAATATGACTCTGTTCGCTCTTATTTGCTTAACAGATCTCCTGTTCCCTCTCTGGATATTTGTTTTGGTGAGTTACTTCGTGAAGAACAACGTCTTAGTACTCAAGCTATTCTGGAGCAATCTCATGGTAGTTCTGGGCCGGCAACTGTGGCTTATGCTGCCCAAGGACAAGGATCACCTATGACTTCTAAAAATATGCAATGTTTCTGCTGCAAGGCATATGGGCATATTGCTGCCAATTGTCCTAAAAAATATTGTTCTTATTGTAAGAAAAATGGTCATATTATCAAAGAATGTCATATCCGCCCCCAGAATCGTCAGGCTCAAGCATTTCAGACTTCTGTGTCTGTTTCTCACGCAGCAACTTCTGCAGCACATGACTCTTCCTCAGGTGTTTCCTCTGATCTTGCACCTCCTACAGCAACTTATTGTACCCCTGAAATGGTGCAACAGATGCTAATTTCAGCATTATCTGCGATGGGGTTTCAAGGTAAACATTCTACTAAATTCTGGTACGTAGACTTGGGAGCTTCTAATCACATGACAAATATGCCCACTGCTCTGTGTCATGTTCGGTCCTATGCTGGTCAATCTGGTATTCAAACTGCCAATGGTAGTTCTTTACCAATAGCTGCTGTCGGAGATGCCTCTTCTACATTTACTGATGTGTTTCTTGCTCCTCAACTTTCCACGAATCTTATTTCTATTGGTCAATTAGTGGATAACAATTGCGCTGTTAATTTTTCTGGCGATGGTTGTGTTGTGCAGGACCAGGTAACGGGGGAGGCGATCGCGAAGGGACCTAAAGTGGGGCATTTGTTTCCACTATTTTTACCTGTTCCAGCACTTTCTCCAGTTTCTTCTATTACGTCTTTTGCTTGTAATAATGTTCCTAATCTGAGTATGGTGTGGCATCGTCGTTTAGGCCATCCCAATACTTAGATCCTATCTCATGTATTGAATTCTGGTTTTTTGGTAATAAAGAACGTTCGTCTTTATCTCTTGAGTGTGATTCTTGTAAACTTGGTAAAAGTAAAACTCTTCCCTTTCCTTTGCATGCTAGTAGAGCTTCTCACTGCTTTGATCTTATTCATAGTGATATTTGGGGACCTTCCCCCGTTAGTTCACATGAGAAATTTAAATACTATGTGACTTTCATTGATGATCATGGCAGATTTACTTGGGTTTATTTTCTTCGTTCTAAATCTGAGGTTTTTCGTACTTTCACTACGTTTTTAGCGTATGTTGACAATCAATTTTCTGCAACTATTAAGACATTACGCACAAATTCTGGTAGTGAATATTTGTCTATTGAGTTTCAGGCTTTTTTTGGCTTCTAAAGGTATTATTCATCAACGTTCATGTCCCGCTACTCCCCAACAGAATGGAGTAGCCGAACGCAAAAAGTGCACTCTTCTTGATGTGGTACGTACTCTCTTGTTAGAGTCCTCTGTTCCATCCATGTTCTGGGTCGAGGCTCTGAAAACTGCTACTCATTTGATTAATTGTTTACCTTCCCAAGTCTTACACATGGAGTCTCCCTACTTCCACTTATTTGGTAAGCAACCTAGTTATGATAATTTCCGTACATTTGGTTGTGTATGCTTTGTTCATTTACCTCCTCATGAGCGATATAAATTATCTGCTCAATCTGTTAGAAGTGCATTTTTGGGATATAATGTGTGTCAAAAGGGATTTGTTTGCTATGATCCTACTTTACATCGCACACACATTTCTAGGAATGTTATTTTCTTTGAAAATCAACATTTCTTTCCTGTGTCTTCTGTGTCCTTTCCTTCCACTGTGGTCCTCCCCTCCTTTGAGCAGCAATCCTCAAATCTTCCTCAAGTCAGGTCTCGCTTTAAACCAGGTATTGTGTATACAAGACGCTCCCGCCCACAGTCTCTTCCTGTGGCTCACCCGATATCTGATCCTAACATGCTCCAGAACCAGTCAGTTGCAGCACCTCCAGAGCCCTTGGTACGACGCTCTCCTCGAGTGTCTGTACCTCTGGATAGGTATGGTTTTCCTTTTGGGCCCTCTATTTCAGCTCTTACTGCTGCATTATCCAATTTTGATATTCCCACATGCTACTCATAAGCTGCCCAGCATGACTGTTGGCAACAAGCTATGCAGGAAGAAATTGCCGCTCTAGAGGCCAATCATACCTGGGACATTGAGCCATGTCCTCCAACAATTATTCCTCTAGGTTGCAAATGGGTTTACTTAGTCAAGGTTCGATCTGATGGAAGTTTGGATCGTTACAAAGCTCGGTTTGTTGTTCTTGGGTATAATCAGGAATATGGTGTCAATTATGAAGAGACCTTTGCTCCTGTGGCTAAGATGACTACTGTTCGTACAATTATAGCTCTTGCTACTTCCAATGATTGGCCACTACATCAGATGGATGTCAAGAATGCTTTTCTTTACTGGGATCTTAAAGAGTGTATTTATATGAAACCACCATCGGGATTGTTTTCTCCTTTGACTTCGCATGTGTGTAAGCTTCGTCGCTCTCTTTATGGTCTTAAACAAGCTCCAAGGGCTTGGTTTGATAAATTTCGAACCGCTTTATTACAATTCGCATTCCAGCAGAGCAAGTATGACACTTCCTTGTTTCTTCGGAAATCAGACGTGGGTATTGTTGTTCTGTTGGTTTATGTTGATGATATTGTGATTATTGGTTCCGATTCTATTTTACTTGGCTAGCTCAAGACTCATCTCTCTGAGTCATTTCATATGAAAGACCTTGGGTCTCTCACATATTTTCTTGGTCTCGAGATGCATCATAGTTCATCTAGTATTTCACTCAATCAACATAAGTATGCTAGTGACCTAGTGGCTACAGCTGGCCTACAGGAGGCCACTCCTATTGATACTCCCATGGAATTGAAGTTAGAGCTTCGCAAAGAGGAGGGTGATTTACTTGTTGATCCCAGTTTATACCAGAAGTTGGTGGGTAGTCTTGTCTATCTCACCATTACTAGACCGGACATTTCCTTTGCAGTACAACAAGTCAGCCAGTTTCTTCAGACCCCACGTCATCTTCATTTGGCTGCTGTCCGTAGGATCATACGCTATGTTCAGGGCACTTCTGCCCGTGGCTTATTCTTTCCTACAGGCAATTCTCCTCAACTTATTGCTTATAGCGACGCTGATTGGGCCGGTTGTGCTGATACACTTCGATCCATTACTGGTTGGTGTGTGTTCTTAGGTAATGCATTGATCTCCTAGAAGAGTAAGAAGCAAGACAGAGTATCTAAGTCATCTATAGAATCTGAGTATAGGGCAATGTCTCTTGCTTGTTCTGAAATTATTTGACTTCGAGGTTTGCTTGCTGAGCTAGATTTTTCTGAGATCGATCCTACACCTCTACATGCTGATAATACGAGTGCTATTCAAATCACGGCCAATCATGTCTATCATGAGCGCACGAAGCATATTGAAGTCGACTGTCACTCTATCCGTGAAGCATTTGAAGCTCGTGTTATCACACTCCCACATGTTCCCACTGAACTACAAATTGCTGATATCTTCACCAAAGCTCTCACTCGCCATCGACATTGTTTCTTAAGTGGCAAATTGATGCTTGTTGATCAACCCGCATCAATTTGAGGGGGGCTGTCAATGGACAGCTTTGCTGTCCATCATCAATCTTCTTTCCTTCAATTCTTCTTTCCTTATTTTATCTTTACTTCCGTTACTTAGGCTTGTACAGAATATATAGTTTCCTTATAAGGCTAAGAATGCTAGAATCACTCGACAATTAGTTTCTTCCCATGTATAGTTCTCTTGTAATGTTTCTATATAATATACAGATCACTCAAAGGCCAATTCATTCGGCCATTCATACATGGTATTTTGAGTTATCTTGACAAGATAATTGTGATAAAAGTTTATATAAGGGACATATTTCACTTTTATAAATTATTTAGATGAATTGCCTCATATTATTGCATTATGAATTTAAAAAATAAAATAAAACTCATATATTGGTGCATTTTTTTAAACCTAAAATAAAGGATCACAAAACCCATAAGAAAACTAGAAATAAGATTGGATGACTTATCCCAAAAGGATTGCTTAACCATAAGGAAACTCACTTACGAAATATCCTTAATGACATCAAATGTATGAGAGTTTTTTTCAATAGAGATAACATTGGAACTTAATCAAGAGTACTGTTATGCATAAACGAATAAAATTTAATAGATGATTAAATCATCACTAATTTGTTAGTAGTGTACAATATTTTATAGTTATGTTCTATAACCTAAATTTCATTAGAATTAAATATCTTCAAAGCCCTTTAATTTTAGCAAAAACATTAGTTACACTTTTTTATCTAGGGTAATCCTTATATCAAGAATTATAGGTGTTGGCCAAGTACCTATATTGAGCCTGCCTAGCATACTTGATTGGGTCTCGCATAGAGCAGGCAGGTAGTCCACCCACACCAAGCAGGCAGACAAGTGGGCACCAACCCCTAAGCGGGGGCGGGGGCGGGGGTGGGTGCCAGGTGAGGCATATTGCTCCTACTCGCCTGCCTTGACATTGTTGATTCTAGAACACCCCCCCTCCCCTCTTTCCCTCGAAACACTCTTGGCTTTCTATCTCTCCCATGGTCTCCGTCTCTCCTTTCTAACTCTCTGTCTCAGTCCCCTGCTTGTCACCCTCTCCATTGTAAGTAGTTTGAAACCCTAAACCATATCGTTGGCGACGTGTTTGGCACATCGGTCCACAGGCTCAATGATCCTACACAACCAATCTCAGGACTCAGTGGGTGATGAAACACCTCCGGTATTAAGCCAACCCACTTAAGGATCAAGAGAATTTTCTATGTAAAAGTGCGTGAGAGTGTTTCTTACCTAGAACTAGACTTCCTATTGATTTGGGCCCTGTTTCCTGTGCCAGGGATGTCTATCTACACTATTGGATATGATGTCATTACATTTAATGTGGCGTGGCTCTCTTGGGTATGCACTCTATGGCAGGTGGGCGAGTGTGGCCACTATCTGGGCATTCTGTTAGGAACAACACTTCCGACTGAAATCTCCTATATGTGCTCCATGTATGCCTATTTAGTGTGGTATGGTGTCCCTGCAAGTCATTTGGGTTGGGCTGTGCAAAGTGAGAGTTGTCCCATCATCCCACGTCGATCCTTTCCCGCATTGGTTATGGTCCCTCTTTCTCCTGTCTCGATTGTGGGCCGATTATGCTTTGGTTGTTGGGCCTCCTGGAGGTGGACCAAGCCCAACCTAGCGAGTAGTGAGAATATCACTTTCAGTTACCCCACGAATTCTTATTGTACACGTGCGATGAGAATTTTCCTTTTTACCTTGCAATGCTTTAGCTGTCTGTAACACATAACGCATCTGTTACACGCACCAGTACACTTTCCCATGCATGGGGTTATGTGTGACGGCTCGACCCCATGCTCCATATTGCAGCAAGGATCGCAGGATCTATTCTCTTCATTCCCTTTGCAATGACACTGGTCACTCTCCCACTCAGAGTAATCCAATAAGTGCAACCTCCCTATTTAAAACTAGGTCCCTTCCTCCATCTCACTTTTCTATCATTCTCTTTTCATTCTTTCGAGTGATTTTCAACCCCTCATTTCGTCGGTCTTCTTCCACTTTTGAAAACCCTAACCTTTCCTTCTCTGTTTCCTTCTTCCAATCACCAATGGTGCCCAAAAGCACTTCCCATTTCGTGTCTAGGAGGTCACGCTCATCCCATCTTGAGCGGTCCTCTAGGAACCTAAAGGCTTCTGATCTCACTAAGGCTCAAGGTAGTCCTCAGTACTTCAAGGGGTATCACTGGGTCTTGACAGCTTCCTCTACGGATTTGTGATCGGTGAGGAGCTCCTACGGGGTGCTTAACTCCATTGTTTTGGAAATCCTAAGGGCTAGCTGTGGGAATCTGAGGGTTAAGCCGGGAAAGTTGCTTTGTACTCTTCCATGTTCTCAAACAGGTTGTGGCTTCTCTTTTGTCGTCCCGTTCAGGATTCGTAGATTACTCAAGTTGGCCCCGTCACAGCTTCATACAAATGCATGGAGGATCCTGATGACATGTTGTATTGTCTAGCACATGATCTTAGGTGCCGAGGGTGAGGATTGCCCTAACCTAACCGCCAGGGAGTTTCTTTTTATGCACGGGGTGCCACGCATGATGACAATTTGTGCAATTTTTGTTCCCATGGAAGATATAAAGTAGCCTGCCTAGAGGACCTCTTCTCCCGTGTTAAGGACTAGTTTGAGGGACCATAACCAACCCCTTGGCTATTCACCAAGAGTTTCACGTCTGTGCCGTTTGGGGGGTTGTTACGGAAGGCAATGAGATTTCTCAAGTCTTGTTTGATTGGGAGCAAGCTTGCTTGAGGGCAGTGTACTCCTGGGTTGGACCGATGCTCTACTGACCAGAGCCAACATTGATCGACTTCTAGTGGCGCCGGACTGATCTCATTTCAAGTGTCGCCCCTTTTTTAGGCATGAGTCTACTTCTCGTGGCCAAAAAAGGCCTCCATGTTCCCCTGCGGAAGGAAAAGGGAAGAAACCTCGCGCAAAAGACGAGGTGCCTCGTGGGTCGTCTGGATCCTGTGGCAACAGCTCCTAATCTGAGGAGACGCCCTCTCGCCCAAAGGACCCCGCTAGTCTTCGTAGGCCCTATCTTCCTTGGGAATTAGGGAACCAACTCAGGGCATGACACCTACCCCTAGTAGTACATAGGCCCAATTGTTTGGTCACCACTCTATTGCATCACAGTCAGTGGCCCCATCTTCGACCCCACCCAATTATCATGAACCTACCAGGATCCTTAGTTGTGAAGAAGAAGAGCTCAAGATGGCCTTCTTCTCAGCTTTCCTTGAACCTGCTCTAAGGGGTTCTCGCGAACCCATTTTGCCATTTGAGGACGTCTTGGAGATGCCTGCCTTTCCGAACAATGATGTTGGGGCACACACTGCCATCTCTGAGGTGACTATTGACCATGCGACGATGGGGGTGTTCGTTCTCCACACCCTGATCACTCCATGGGGTTGTCTTGGGATCACCCCTTGGTCATAGACCTTAGCGAGGGCAGGGTCTCCATACCTTCATCACCCTTTAGTATGTCATCCAAGCCCAAGATTGCTTCGTTGGCAGCCTTGATGGAACCCGCACCACTGACTCCTCCCTCAAGTGGCACGAAGGTGTTGGATAGTCAACATGCCAGTGATGGTTTTTTGGCAACCCAATTCGAGCCAGTGGCGATTCTAGGTGCTATAGGGACAGCTGAGCTAAAGCTATGGATGCCTTGGGGGCATCCATGCAGGAACCAGTAGTCGAGGCGGTTGGCAGCATCGAGACACAGTTCGAGCTGGCGCCTAATGGGGGTGCAGATCCTTCTTCTCGGGACCCTCCCCCACCTCTCGCCTACCCACTTTGGTAGCTAGGAGGCTTGAGGCAGGCATCTCTAGTTTGAAGGGTAGTGCTTCGAGAACTGGGCTTGGTTTTAGAAAAGGTCAAGATGAGGCCGTTAGTCAGGAAGCTGATAAACTTGGGAGATTCTTTTCCACAGTAAGCTCATTTTCTTTTCCCCTTTCTCTTCTTTTATTTTATTTCCTTTTGTTTTCTTTTTTTCCTAAATTTGTTCAAGCTATCAAGGAGTCAACCAGTCGCCCGCTTGGATTATGGATGAGCGGTCCAAGTTAGAAGAGGAGGTCCAAGCATTGCGGTCCCTCGCCATTATAGCATATATAGAGGTTCGTAAGACGCATAAAGAGATGGAAGAAGTAGTGAAGGCTTTCCTCCATGTATATTCCCACCTTCAGTGCAAGAAAATGAAGGTTACAAACCTTCGCTAGGAGAGAACCACCTCCGGGATGACTTGGCTAAGTCTCAAGAAGAGATCACTTGTTGCTACTTCGAGGCCAAGCTTTTAGAGGAGGAACGAGATACCGAACGAGATACCAGATGAGATCGGTTGGCCCGGTGGGAGGTGCAATTGGAAGGGGAGGTGGAATTGGAGGAGCTCAGGAAGTCTTGCAATGACTTCAAGGGCGAGAAGGATAATCTAGATAAACAACATGACTCAGACGTGAGCTCGTATAGCTAGTTGGAGAAGACGTACCTGGACCTTACCAAATCCTGGAAGCCTAAGTCAGGAGACATTAAATATCGGGATGAGTTAATCCATACTCTAGAGTCTAAATTGGCCCTTATTAGGGGCAAGTTGCTTTCTCAAGACTTGTAATTGAGGCTCTGGAGTCCAGGTTGGCCAGTTTCAAAGAAGAGCTGACCTCTCGGGACCTGCATATAGACGCCCTACAGTTAGAGCTAGTTAACTCCAAAGAGGCCCTGGTCTAGCTTTCTACTCAAATGTTGGCAGCCAATTCGATCCATAATCAGGCTTGGGGCTACAATTGTAACTGACCTGAGCACCTTTGACCTAAGCTCTCTCTATCCTGATTGTCAAGCACTCCAACTTGCCAACTCTTTGGGCAAAGACCTGATGCCTGATGCCTTTCTAAACACCGTCTCGAGCCCTTGACTTGATGGATAGTTTTAGTTTTGATTTTCTTTTGTAATCATCATTGTAATGGAAGTAAGTTTGCTTTCTATATAGCCTCTACTGGTCTCCGTGCATTTATCTTTTGCTCCATGTGTCCCCCTCTCCTTTCCTTTTTTCTTCTTTCTTTGCGAGAGTGTTGGGGAACCAAGGGATTATCTCTACCCATTTTGCGGCGAGCCCAGTGCCTCTACCTCTATTTGCGCGAGGGTTAGACAATCACGAGATTGTCACTGCCAGTTGCTTTCGGAGAGTCAAGGGACTCGACCTTGGCGCGAGGGTCGGGCAGTCCAGGGACTGTCACCGCCAATGGTTTGTTGCAAGTCAAGGGACTCGACTTTGGCATGAGGGTCGGGCAGTCAAAAAACTATCACCACCCATGATTCACGACAAGTCAACGGGCTCGGCTTTGGCACGAGGGTCGGGCAATCAAGGGACTACCATTGCTCATGGCTCGCGGCAAGTTAAGGGACTCAAATTTGGCGTAAGGTTCTGGTAGTCAATGGACTACCACCTCCCATGGTTCGCGATGAGTCAAGGGACTCGGCTTTCGCGCGAGCGTCGGGCAATAAATGGACTATCACCACCCATGGTTCGTGATGAGTCAAGGGACTCAATTTTGGCACGAGAGTCGGACAGTCAAGGGACTATCACTGCCCGTTGTTTGTAGTGAGTCAAGAGACTCAATTTTGTTGTTTAGGAGAGGGTCGGGAAGCCGAAAGACTATCACTACCCGTTGTTAACACCTTGTAAGAAAAACATATAGTTTGAAAGAAAGATAATTTCATTCATGGTTTTCAGCATTTACCAACATTTTCTCTATTACATTCAAGAAAAATATTTCCTTAGGTGCTCTGTATTCCAAGGATGCGGCACTTCATTTCCCTGGAAGTCCTTAGGGCGATAAGACCCCGACCTGTTGTTGGCAATGATGAAAAACTGTCTTTCCTAACGCACCCTAGCCTTCCTTCGTCTTGCATGGTCGTTCTTTTTTCTCTTAGAACCAAATCGCTCACCTTAAAGGACCTAGGATGACCCTCATATTAAAGTAGTGTTTCGCCTTTCTCCTGTTAATCGCCCTCTGGATCTCGACTCTCTCCTTCCAACAAGTCTAATTGTTCTTCAAGCTTCTCATCATTAGAGCATTAGTCGAAGTGCTGGACTCTATATGTCAGCATTCCTACTACCACCAGTGCCACCGCTTCACTCTCATATGTGAGAGTGAAAAGGGTCTCTCCTGTTGTTATTTTGACGGTGGTCCGGTACGCCCATAGTACCCCTAGGAGTTCTTCTGTCAAGCTTCCTTTCTTGTCCATCGGCTTTTTCTTTAGGATCTCAAGCAGGGACTTGTTGGTCAACTCTACCTATTGGCTTGCGGGTGACTAGGGGAGGAATATTTGAATTTGATTCCCAGTTCTGCACGCCAATCATGGTAATGTATTGAATCAAACTGTCTCCCATTGTCCAAGATTATATTTTAGGGAATGCCAAATCTGCAAACGACAACCTTCCATAAGAACCTGGTGAAGTTCGACATGATGGTTACTAGGGCTTCTGCCTCCACCCATTTGGTGAAGTAATCCACGAAGACGACCACGAACCTCATGTCTTCCTTACTCAGGGGTGGAGGGCTAACCAGATCGATCCCCCATTGAGTGAATGACCAAGGTGACACGATCAATGTAAGCTCTTATGAAGGGCAATAAGGTATTGATGCATACAACTGCCATTTTAGGCATTTTCTAACGAATTCTTCTACGTCTTTGAGGGTGTGTGGCTAATAGTAACTTGCTTTCAAAATCTTTCCAGCTAAGGTTCTTCTACCAGAATGGCTCCCACACACCCCTTCGTGCATTTCGGCCAGCAAGTATTGGGATTCTTCTAGCGAAAGCACCTCGAGAAGGGTACTGAGAAATCCCGCCTATACAGAACCCCATCTATCAGAGTGAATCGCACTGCCCTATTCTTTACCTTCCTAGCCGCCCATTTTTAGTCAGGCAACTCCCCGGCATCCAAATATTTAATCACATCCAATGCCCATTTTGGGGCCCCCGGCCTTACTTACGAGACTTCCATCCCTACGACAGAGACTTCTATCATTCTAGTGACAGTGTGTTCTGGTAAGGTGGATTCTTCCTGTCATGAGGTAGTTCATGTTAGTTTGTTGGCCTTCTAGTTGTCTTCTTATGGTATTTGCTGGTATCTGCTAGTTGTCTTTCCCATACTAGTTGCACATGCAAGTATTTCTTCAGTTTTTTGCATTTTGTCACGAATTCTCCTAAGACTTGGTTGACGACCACTTGGGAATCGACTCTTACTTCAGCCTCTGTAGCTCCTAGTGCTTCAGCTACCGAAAGCCAGGCCAACAATGCTTCATATTCTGCGTCGTTGTTAGTATTCCTTAAAGCGAGTTTTATTGCGTAGTTGTGTTCTTCCCTATAGTTCGTTGTAATGTGCACTCCTACTTCCTCCCAGCACGACAAGATGAGCCATCAACAAAGACCTACCAGGGCTTTCCCATCAGAACATTCTTGAATTTTTCGAGGGACTCAATGAACTCGACTATGAAGTCAGCCAGGATTTGCCCTTTTACAGTGTTCTGGGGAAGGTACCCAATTTCGAACTCACTCAGCTTGATCACCCAATTAATCAGGTGGTCTAAGGCATCCAGTCTTTGCAGTATCTTTTTTAGAGGAGCTTCTATCAGGACCTTGATCCAGTAAGCTTGAAAATATGGCCTCAGGCACCTAGCTGCCATCATTAGTGCGAAAGCCAACATATCCAACCAGGGATATCTCGCCTCTGCTCCTTAGAACTCACGGCTTGTGTAGTACACCAATGTTTGGGCGTCCTTCTCCTTCCTTACTAAGGCAGTCAAGATTGCATGAGGAGAGACCGACAAGCACAACTTCAAGGCTTTCTCCAACTCTACTAGGCTAAGGAGCGGCAAACTGGTCAGATACTCTTTGAGCCTCGAACACTAGGTTGCACTCATCATTCCAAGAATGTGTCTTACACAACACCTCGAAGAATAACAAGTATTTTTCCATCGATTGGGAGACAAACTGATTGAGTCAGACTATCTGTTCTGCTAGTCTTTGTACTTCGTTTATATTTCTGGGTGCCAACATGTTCATTATGGCTTTGATCTTTTCTGATTTGGCCTCTATCCCCTTTTTCGAGACCATGAAGCCCATAAACTTATCCGAGTTTACCCTGAAAGTACATTTCACCAAATTCAACTTCATCTTGTACTGACGCAAGACAATGAAGGCTTGTCGTAGGTAATCCACGTAGTGGTCGAGTTTCTTACTTTTGACGAGTAGATCATCCACGTAAACCTCCATATTGTGCCCTATCTTGCGATTAACCAATCGTTGTTAGGTTGCTCCTATGTTCTTAAGTCTAAAAGACATGGCTCAGTAACAATACAGCCCTCGGTCCATTATGAATGAAGTTCTCTCTTCATTGATTGGTTCATTCGGATTTGGTTATATCCTGAGTAGGCATCCATGAAGCTCAGAATACGATGGCCCATCGTGGAGTCTACTATTAGGTCAATGCACTGGTGTGAAACTGTCATTCGGGCATGCTTTATTCAAATCTGTGAAGTCAACGCACATTCTCAATTTTCCATTCCACTTCTTCACCAATACCATGTTAGATAGCCATTCAAAGTACTATGCTTCCCAGATAAACCCCACCGCTAGAAGCCGGTTGACTTCATAGCTATGGAAACATACTTCTCCATGCTAAAGCTTTAGTGCTTCTGTCTGACTTTTTTGGCTTTTGAGTTTACACAGATTCGATGCTCGATGACCTCATTGTCTATCCCGGTCATGTCCTCGTGATTCCAGGTGAACAAGTCTTGGTGCTTGGTCAATAGTTGCTTCATTGATCACCTCATCTTTGGTTCTCTAGGCGAACACGTCTCACCATGGTCTTAGGGTTGCTTGGATTTAAGGCCACTAGCTCCAGGGGCTCGTTTGGTTCTGTCTGCCGAATATTCTGCTTATCCCTAATATTATCCTCCTTGTTGATGATTGTTGGTGGCGGTGGTGGCTGCTCGTCACAAATCTTGCTTTCAGCCATCCAAACGTCTCTCCCCCGATTTTGAGTTCCTACACATAGCATTCTCGTGCCAGCACCTGCTCACCCAGGACTTCTCCTACACCCATCGTTGTTAGAAACTTCATCTTCAAGTGATAGGTTGACGTCACCACCTACAGATTGTTCAAGGTCGAATGCCCTAAGATGGCGTTGTAGGAAGACAAAGCCTTCACTACCAGGAAGTTGATCATGGTTTCGACAGTGCATGGTGCTTTGTTGCCAAAAACTGACAAATTTATGGTGCCCACAAACTGGACCACATTCCTCAAGAACCCTTTAGGGGCTTGGGGGTCGGGCGTAGGTGGTTTGGATCAATTCCCATTTTCATGAATGCATCCCAAAAAAAAAAATGTTGGCTAAGTTACCATTGTCTATCAGGATCCTCTAGGTTGTGTAATTGGCCACTAGCATGGTCACCATCAGCGCGCCTTCCTAACAGTAAAGTATCCCCCTACTATCTTCCACGTCGAATGAGATGGTCATGTTTGTCGAAAGCCTTATCTGCTTTGTCCGGTGCTTCTCTGTGGAAAATACCTTCCCATACCAAGCTTTCCTAGAGTACACTTCCTACTAAAGGAGGTGAGGCCACCTCCAACAAAGCCTCTGGCTATGGTACTAATCTCCCCTAGGGGGCTGTCACCGTGGGCCGAGGTCTGGCAAGGCGCGTTCCAGGTATCCCTTGATCCACTCTCCGCCATTTGGGACTCTCAATCATGAGCAGCCCTTAGAGCCATTCCATTCTTTGCTCTGACGATTGCCCTCGATCCATCGAATGTTGGGCAACCACTCGTTCCAATTCTATAGTCCCCTTCATTTCTTCTATTTTCTTCTTGAGAGTGTAGCAATCTTTAGTCGTGTGACTTTCTGTCCGATGGTAGGTACAGAAGTGGTAACCTCTTCGTTCTTGGTAGTCGACGTCCCGAGTAGTTGGCTTGCTTTATGCTTGCACATTCAAACTGGTGTGTACGTGACTCGCGCCTTGCCCTCTTGAAGATGTGTTATCTTCTCACCTTTGGTTGTGATGCCCTTTTTTAGACTTCTCTGGGGCCTTTGTATGACTCGGTCTATTAGAGACCTTCTCTGCTTGTTCTAACTCGTTTTTCCTTGGGGTTGTTAAGGCCCTATGAGTCTCCTATGCGTTGATGAATCCATCTACCTTGTCCATGAACTTTTCAGGTCTTCCTCGCCAACTTGGCCATGATCGGGTTTCAAGGCCAAATGCCTCCGAAGAGCATTGCCAACGTGGTCTTCTCATCCTAGTCGTCTGTTATCATACACTCTTTGTTGAACCACACTAAGTACACCTTCAAACAGTCGTCATCCCATTGCTTGACTATGAGAATGTATGTTGTGAACCATCACCTACTCTAGCTTGCCATAGACTACGTTAAAAACAGCCCTGCAATTTCTCCAAAGCTATCGATCGAGCCGATGGTAAAGATCTGAACCATCCTCTCATTGTTCCTTTAAGTGTCAACAAGCCATTTCTCTGCAAAACCCATGAAGAGTCATATGGGCCTTAAAGGTCTCCAAGTGCTCGAGGGGGTCTTTGTACTCATTGTACATCCCTACTAGCAAAACCTTGAACTTTGGAGAGAGTGGTGCCGCCATCACCTCCACACTATAGGATAGGTCCGTACTATTAAGCAACTGGTCAATCGACAACAATGCTCTCATTCTCTTGGCCATCTCCTCATACTTGTCCACAAGGCTACGTAGCTTGTAGTGCATCTTCCTTCTTTCTTATTCGTCGACATCTATCCTTCCATTACTACACGACTCGGTACCCTTCATTTGGGCTCAGTGCTACATCCTCTTGAGTTCCTCCGCTTCTTCTCTTTAGGATTTCATTTTCGTATCGGAGATTTTTCATTTCCGCTGCCATCCTCTTCATGCACTCCTCTATTTCTGCAAACCTTCCTTCCATGTTCCTCGAGGTTTCTACTTGACCATGGGTTGTGTGAGAGTGAGTTGCAGCCGGCATGTGAAAGACAGGTTAATTTACAAAAATCCCACAAACAGTGCCACTATTGACAACGTGTTTCGCACACTAGTCCACGAGCTTAATGATCCTGCACACAAGCAATGTCAGGGCTCGATAGGTTATGAAACACCTCTAATGCCGAAGTCAGCCTACTTGGGGATCAAGAGAATTTTCTATGTAAGAGTGTGTGAGAGTGTTTTTGACCTAGGGTGAGGCTTTTATACTCCCTATTGATGTGGGCCCATTTTCTGTGCCAGGGATGTCCGTCTACTGTACTCAATACAAGGCTATTACATTTAATGTGGCATGACTCTCCTAGGTCGTGTCCTCAAGTAGGTGAGTGTAGCCACTATCTAGGCACTCTGTCAGGATCTCCTGTCTGTGTTCCATGTCTACCTATTTAGTGCGACATGGTGTCCCTGCATGTCATCCGGACAGGCTTATGTCAGAGCGAATATTGTCTCATCCTCCCACATTGATCCTTTTCTTGTGTTGATTTTGGGCTCTCTTTCTCCTATCTCGGTTGGTGTGCCAATTATGCCCTAGCTGTTGGGCTTCCTAGAGGAAGACCAAGCCCAACCTAGTGGGTAGTGATAATATCCCTTCCACATATAGTTTCCGGATTATGTTTATATGTTCAATGGAGGATGGGATTATGTTGATTGGATTATGGATGTTGTTGAGTTGAATTGTGATTTGGATGTTTCATTAATTAATTTGATTTGGATTTCAGATTTTGATTCTGATTTGGATTGGGTGTTCAATTCGAAATCCTAACCTAATTTAGGGTCTTGTATCGAAACCCTAAATGATTTTAACTTTTCAGTTCGAAATTCTAAATTGGTTTATTCTTTATGACTTTGTGTATTTTAGCTAATAGTATATTCGTCATTTCTATTTCTACAATAGCCTCAAAGTCCATTTTTAGCACCGGATAGCGCATATTGGGTCCCTTTAAGAATTCATTATCTCCTACTACTGTTGAAACTTTGATTTGACTCAAAATTAGATTATTGAGGTCCAAAGAGGTGGTGGACTATGTGGACTACTATGAGGAGGAGGACAAGTAAGATGGAAGCGATAATTACTATTAATTAATTCTTTGTTGTAAATTGTTTTATGTTTCAAATAAAAAATGAATTTTGATTACAATTGAATCATTGAGGTAAGTTCAGATTTGGAAAAAGAGGCTCAATCCCAATATACTTCGAGCGGACGTTGATAAATACATGGTTTGTAATTCATTCTTTATAGGCTTATATTTATTTTCTTACATTTTCTAATTCAAGTTCCTTTTCTTTTTAGAAATCATATTCTCATTTTCATCCATGTTTTTTATTTTTCTTTTCAGGTTCTATATGGTAACATGGTTATTAACTATTGTTCAATGCATCTTGGACTCTTGGTGCCTCGGAAGGACGATTTCATTTGTGATAGATTTTTCATTCTAAGAGTACTCAAACTATTTGTAATAGTTTTAGATTAATTTGTAATGTTTTTGAATTTTTACTTAAAAAAATGATTATGGTCCCATTGAGGCCCACAGGTAGCCGAACGGCCGTGGGCCAATCGGCCCGCCCGACCGGTCTGGCGGGGCTGCCCGCCTGCATATAATGGGCCAGGTGGCGGGGATAAAAATAGGCCCCCAGCCTAGGCAGGTGGCAGGGATGGCTCTTGCGGGAGGGTAGCAGCCCTGTGACAAGGAATTAGCTATTCATGTAATGGTCACACAAAATTGAAATAATTCATACAAAATAAGCCAACTTTTTTCCTACCTTATCTCCATTTATTCCAACTTCCCAAAAATTATTCAACTCAGCCTTCTTCTACCCTTATCTTCTAAACACCTCTTATAGAGCACATTTAATTAATTACTCATCAAATTATAGAGACTGATCTACCATTTATTGATCTCTGTAAAAGGTTATTTTATTCAGCATAGCCATAATATCGGCATATAGTTTGTATAAGCAAAATTACAAAGGTGCACAATAACATAGATTGCTGCTGATCAATGCTGACAAGGACCATGGTCCTTCTCTACTCACTAAAATCACCAACAGGGGAAAAAATTAAAATTGAAAAAGCAAGAGCAGTTTACAGAATTTATCTTGATTGCCAGGGATTATCTCCATAGTAGTAAGCAGTACCAACCATCAGTGCTACTGTGGCACCTTGTGCAACCACACGAGTTCTCATGAGTAGCTGACCCAACTGAGAATTGCCTTGCCTGAAACTTATTAAGCCAGCCGTTAGCACCCCAGCTGTCATCAGTGCACCTGCAGTATTTACATCCATCAAAGAAAACAGACTTTCTAAGTATTCATTGGATATTCAGTATACAGAAGAGGTACTAAGAATTGTAGGTAAAGATGAAAGCAGCGCGTGAGAAAAATGTTGTTGAACTTCAGAGTCTCAGCTTAACTCATAAAAACTGACAACAGTGATTGCATGTACATTTAAAAGGTTTCTTATAAATCCATTTCATCTAATCGAAGAAAACTCTTGTATAAGTAATATTACAAGACCAACAAGATAGTCGTTTATTCCTTTTTCTCTTTTAGAAATATGGATTAACCTCACCTTTTAGTAATGTGGAATGGATTAACCTCACCAAAAAGGGGGTGAGGGACAAAATAAAAAGATTCTTTCATGGAAACAAAAAACAAACCTTTACAAAATAGAAAAATGGATAAATGGTATGCACAATAGCCATGGATAAATGGCTGCTTCGACAACAGGGAACGATCAATGGGAGGGTTTAGGGACTTTTTCTATCATACATTGTTACTTTGGGCTTCAGCCATCGTATTGAATGGGACTAGCTATAATGACTTTTATACTGACTTGCACAGCGCTTAGCTTGTAATTAGGTTAATCTCTTGTATACTCCTTGTGTACCTGGGCTATGCCTAATTACGTGGATTAATAAAAAATTTCTTATAAGAAAAAAAAAACAGCCATGATGATGGATTCCCACCGTTCATCACAGGAAAAACCAAGAGGAAACATAAAGAATTGACAAAAGCAACAGTTGGCCTGTAATATCTTCGTGTCCAACTAAAAATAAATTAGGAAAATATATAATTTTAACACCCAGGATACGTAGTGTACGGACCACCGAACCCATTTTTCAAACCTCAGTGATTTATGTTTAAACTTTAAAGTAACATTGGTAGTCCAAAAAAAAGTTTTGGAAGTCTCATTAAGGTACCATTACCACATCAACAACCTTTCTGAAAGTCACCTTCGAGACCTGCTTTGAAGTCTCTTGCCAATTCTTTCAAAAGGCCAACCCCATAGCTTCCTCGAAGGTCATAGAACACAATTTCTCTCCAGAAACCTATACTTCCATACTAGAAGCTATCTCCACAAACTGTAATTAACCAATCTCTGACGTATTTCATCACAAGAACTAGAGTCATAGACAACCAATCATAGAGACAGTGAAACGAATACTGCCACTCCCCCTAGGCAAAGAAATGGTACCTTAATGAACAAGATCATACCTACAAGGAAAAAAGGAAAAAATGGTGGGTTTGGAGGCATGTGGATCGAGATTGTATGAAGCAAGTGACTGTGTAATTCAAAAGAAAGAACAATTCAACGGAAATCCATGCACTCGGATGCTTAAAGCATTAATCTTCAAAATGGTGTCAAGTTGTTGATAACAAACATGAGGATGAAACAAATTTTCTTGCATTCCTAATACACAAGACCCAACATAGTCCCCAAGAGAGAGACTCTAAATGACGGCCTTTGCACTCAAAAGTGGAGAGTCCTATAGAACCGGCCAGGACCAGTTCTAACATTGATACACACCTAACAAATGCAGCCAAAACAAGAAAAACAATCCCATACCCAGATGAGATCTAATGAATCTGCCCCCACTTCTGTTAGAATCACAAAACTCAATTCCCACCAGTTAAAATTTAGCAGAGGCCAACATCTCAGCCAAAACTCTCTCATTTTCCTCTTTGTTAAGGAAACACAGATTAATATAAGAAAAAACAAATTGAGAAAAATTTAACATAAATATGGGGCATCGAAATTAACAAAGATCAAATATAATAATCAAACGACGTAAATGTGCAAAGTAGAAAAATATTGAGATATAGAAAATGAAAATGGTGGGTTACCAATAGGGACAAGAGGGTTCCTGACGCGCTTCTTCTCCTCGAAAAGTCCTTCCAAATTGGGCTCCGCCGTACCCATCTTCTCCGATCAAATAACCTTACCAGTTACATGGGCAATTATTATAGTAGGTAAAAAACCGGTGGTTATAGGAATTGCAACGTAGTTATCTGGTCCTCTGAACCTCCAAGTAGCAAATGAATGGCCCAAGTTTACAAGAGAAAAAGGAGGTTTTGAATATTATTAAGGAAGGAAAAGCCCCGTCATACCGAGAATCCCCGCCGATTGTGATACCGATTGTGTGTGTATATATATATATATATATATATATATATATATATATATATATATATATATTAATAATTAAGAAGTATTTTTAAAAAAATATTTAAAGAATTTAAAAGATGTTTGAAATAAAAATAAAAATTTACATGTTTCGGATTCTCGGCGGTGGACGTAGCAGTCCCTAATCCCTATTATTAATACAAGGAAAAGAAACCACAATTATAATGGTCAACAAACAACCACCACTACTCTCCTTTTTTCTTTTTTTTTTTAAAAAAAATAAAAGGAGTGGAAGCACACAAGATTTCAGAGAGCTTGGGTGGGTCGAAAGACTCGAAATAGGGGTAGCATAGACACTAGAGTTTTACTATTCATTTGGGTCGAATTTTCTTTCAACCCAATCCAAAGGTGGTTATCAGTCCGAATTTTATCCAAGCCGATAACCAGATTATCCACCCACCTATATTTGGCGGCTGGTACGAGTATATGAGAGTACCTACAATCTGAATTTACTTCTTAAAAAATTAAGTTATGTTCAACTCGGATAAAATTTGAGTATCTGAGTTTTTGGATACAATCCGAGTACTTGAATTTGAAAAAAAAATTCCTTTTTTTCTGTAAAATTTAGTCCTCCCGGATATCCGGATTTTTGGGTTTCAAAAACTTAAATTTTTCAGATACGCGCTCAAGTTTTCTTGAGTTATTGGGCAAGTATCTGGACTGCATTACACGCCCGAACCCGAGTATAGCCGAGTGCTACTTCTATAAACTTTTTGATCAAATCAAGAGAGAGTTGTATGTAGTCCAGCTACATCTTGATCATTGGGTCAATTCTCCAATATGTTGTCAGTTGCCAATGCGCAATAGTGGTGATAACATCAAGTAGGGCTGTGCATAATGGGCCATAAGCTCGATCCATCCGAAAGAACCGACTTTCCCAACCGGTGAAAGACGGGTTCATCAGGTCAAATGTATGATACCGGGTTTTAGGAAAAACAACCCATTGAATCCATCAAAACCGATTCTAAACTGAAAATGAAAACACTCTCTTCTCTCCACTACGAAAACCCTAGTCATTGTCGCCATTCTCCGTCGTCGGTCGCAGAGGTCATCGCAGAGGTGCGTTCTCTCTCTCTCTCTCTCTCTCTCGATAAGATTTTTAAGTTTTCTACTTGGGTCTGTTGTGGGATGAAGAGTTTATAATTGATGAAGACGTTTCTTTGGTAGTTCATATAATTGATGAAGGGATCGTTGGGAGTCGTGGAGATAATTTTTGCACTTGTTCTAACTTCGAGCTTTGTTTAGTGCTCTGTGTGCGTGCGTGTGTTTGTTTAGCTTTTTTGTGTTAGTTTGATATATGATGGGTAAGTAAGGGAAACGGATTTACACTCTGGCTCTACCAATCAAACACTCCCTTGGGCTGGGAATCTACATGTTTGATCCCAATCAGAAATTGTTACCCGAAATGGTGTTGTTTGAGGAGTTTTATCGAACTAGTAATAAACGGCATTGGGATGTTAAATTGAACTGTGCAATTGTTTTATGTGTCATTGACTAGCCGAGGAGAATTGTGATTTGGCTTATTATCTTGATTTGGGTATATTCGAGAAAAAAAAAAATACTGGTAGTGTTGTTTGATAAAGATTCACATGTGCAAAGCTAGTTCTTTAATAAGATTCATATATTTGTAAGCTAAGAGTATTATCCATTTGGTTCACTACTTGAGGGATGAAAATCACAGAAAAATAATGAATGATTTGAGTAGTGGGAAACATTTGGTAATCGTTTGAAGGGATATTTTGTAGGGTTCATATGGTGGTTTCGAGGTCTTTGGCTAGTGCAAATATAGTTTGAAGATCCTGGTATTTACTTACATTGATGAGGAGTAACTCAAGGCTTATGGTCTGCATGATGGTATGCTTTTCATTCTCACTCTTTTATTAGATAAACTAAATCACTTTGTGTTGACTTGAATTATTTGATGTGCTATTATTAATTTGGTGTTAGACTTTTTCATAATGGCAAATATAGAGGAAGAGATGGGAAGATGTTGTAATTTGATCGTTGGATGCTCCTCAGTCCTTTATCAGTTGATGTTCATATTTTTATAATTTAGATAGTTTTTGTAATAGATGGCTTTTGTACATTTTTTTTATTAGTTCTAAGGAAGGACCTGAGGTGATTACTAATTAATGTTATCATGGGCAGTATGGATAAAGTCCATCCAATGGCTCCTTATTTTTTATGAAAGTTTATTTTTTAGTAAGTATTGCTGAAGTGAGGTTGGCTGCTTTTTTATTACATTGTTATGCATGGTGGTTGTTGTTTTTAATTAGATTATTAACAGGATTTGATTGCAATGTGATAAGCCTAAATAGTTCTTTGCATATGCTTCTTTTTAATTCACATCATGCATTTGCACCTTTACTTCTTTCTTAGAAGAATTAATATTCTAGTTCTTATGGTTTATTTGTTTTTGTTCATCTGGTTTATGTCAATAACCGTAGACATATTTGGATTGTTTACTCATTTTGAATTATACTATCCACATAACGTTTCATTAACTTTCAGCTTGTGGGATTACCTCCTGCATATAATAAGTTCATCTTTATATTTTTGAGATCTTACTGACCTGTTTTGCATGCAATATTCTGTCCATTCAGCTGGTAACTTAACACAGGTCACCAACGTTCATATCAGAACTATAGCAAGTGTCATCCCCACATATCAAATGTTAACGCACATGCTTCCAAAAAACAATCTGCAAGAAACTGAACACTAGTTTCAAAAACTTTTGGTGGGGAAAAGAAAAAGATCAAAACCACAAGTTTTGCCTAAAATCATGGAAATCTATCTACCAACCTAAAATAGATGGTGGATTGGGATTACAACTGATGGAAAATATGAATGTAGCCTTGTTAGCAAAGACAGGATGGGAAATGAGCCAACCAAGTAATAATATCTGGCACAAGCTTTTATCCAATAAATATTTGAAATCAAGCGTCTTCGAATTAGCAACCCAAAAGGTAACTGACTCGAGTCTCTAGAAAAGAAATCTAAAGACAAGACCATTGCTGGAAAAATGTACATGTTTCAAAATTGTAAATGGTTTGTCTGTGGAAAATTTTAAACGTTTTCCTCTCATTCACACAACTGATCTTTTGACTACTCTCAAGGTCTCAGATCTAATTATCTAGAATAATAGATCTTGGAACCTCTCAATGTTATCATCTCTGTTCCAACAAGAAATTATAAAGGAGATTCTTAAAATTCCTTTGCCCATCTCCAATCATTTTTCGGATTGCACCATTTGGAGTAAAACCCAAAATGGGAATTTCTCAGTTAAAAGTGCACATCATCTTACATCAACTAATGTAAACTCTACTAGAGAAGCAATCCCGGATATTTCATGGAGGAAAGTTTGGAATCTCAAGATTCATTACCGCCACAAGCTCCTTCTATGGAAGATACTTTGAGATATTCTACCAACAAGAGAGCGCCTTAAAAGGTTTATTCCAAGCATTCTCTCTATAAACTGCCCACTTTGTGATGAAAAAGAAGAGACTCTCCTACACCTATTCATTGAATGCCCCATAACTAGAATTCTCTAGAGTTATAGCAGATGGCCTTTAAATCTCTCCTCTCTGGCGGTAAACTCAATGAAGGATTGGTTCCAGTTCATTTTATACCCCCAGCAAAAACTCGGCCTTTCCTCCCAGAAATAACATCCTTTCAAAATTTTTACAGGTCTGATTCTAGATTTTATCTGGAGGCTTCGAAATGACTAAGTGCATAATCACAAGGAACTCTCTCTTCACAAACTTTCACAACAATTGAATCTCTCTTATAAAAAAAAATCTACATGTATGGAAAGAAAAGATCAACACCAAAGTGGAGAAGGAATGGCAAAAACCTCTTACAAATCAAATATGCATATCTTTTGATGTTGCAGTCAAGAATTCTTTCTCCCTCAGCAATGAGCAGAAACTCAACAAAAGAAGTCATCGAAATCTGGACTGAGACAAATTTTACTACAACCCCCGGTGATTGCAGAGGCACTATCGGCAAAATTAGCTTTTAGAATGGCGGAACATCTCAATTATCCCTACATCTCTTTAGTTGGAGATTTTCAGTTTGTGATTTCTTCTATTTATAAAGAGGAATAGATCTGGCAAATAACGTCAATTTCAAACGATATTGCAAACTCTTTGAAATCCCACATAGGCTGGAGTTTTCAGAAGATAGATCAATCTCAAAATCGATTTGTGCATTCAATTGCACAATGGGCAGCTACAAATTATTTGTTTAGTAGCATTCCATTAGAGATTATCCCTACTATTATTTTGTATATTGATAGTGGGAAAAATCCTCCTTTGATGTTTGTAATATTTTATTTATAATATGCAAGCTTGCTTAGAAAAAATAAATAAATAAAGAGGGCCTCATTGACATTACGGTAAATTGAAGTTTTATTTTGAGCACATTGAGAGAATCAGGGCCGAGTTCGCCTTTTATTTTGGTCGTTTGGCCAGCTTCTTGATGGTCATTGTAGTAAGGCCTCGTTTGGATTCGAAGATGGGTTGAGATGGGTTGAGATGAGTTGAGATGAGTTTTGAATAGTAGTGAGATGAGTTGAGATGAGTTGAGATGAGTTGAGATGATTTATGAATAGTAGTGAGATGAGTTGAGATAATTTATAAGTTGTTGTAATTTATTTATGAATTGATATGGTTTTAACTTTATATTAAATGTTATATATAAATTATTGATAAAGAAGTATTAAATAAATTATTAATTACTCAGGTACTTTTTTTTTTTAATGAAGTGAATAATAAAAATTTTTGGATTACAATAGTCTTTTCTAATGAAAATACAACAAAATTTCGATAATAAAGTTAATCATTTATTCAAAAATCCCAATTGTAATTGTTTGCAAAAAACACGTTAAATAATATTAATATATTATAAAATAATTTTTTCAAATAGCTGTGCTTAAATTCATTTCCCATATTCACCGTAGTAATGGGAAATTTTCCCTACCTCTAATTTTCAATTATAGTCAATGATAATCAATTAGGAAAATAACATCATTAAATTATAAAATCAATCCTTGTAAATTTGTGTACGATAAAATTTACATATCGACCAATTATTTATGAAACTAAATTTACGTATATAGCTTATAATATTAGCAACCATATTTCTAAATAAATTTGCTACAAACTTCCCTATCTATATAAATTAGTAATATATTGCCAGACCAAAATAAAATTTGCAATACATTTGAATCTCTAACTACACCCGCATATAGTCTCAATAATGTCAATATTTATCAAATTAAGTCAATGACCACTCCTAGCTTCCCACATACGTTTGGCAATGTCATCCCTAATTGCAGCCATAGCTCGGGCTGATTCGACGGTCATGTCAGGACAATTTCTTGAAACTGCGGCGTCGCTATATGCACGACCGCTTGGACTGAGCTCCATATCTCTCCACTCCTCGAACAACCTGTCATTCGGGCTCGTCATTCTAATAAAATTGTGTAACGTACAACATGCAATGATCAGATCCCCTTGCCTCCCAACTTTATAACCAGGCATGAGTCTTAAAATTCTAAATCGTGATTTCAAGACTCCAAATGTACGTTCTATTACGTTACGAATACATGAATGACGATGATTAAAATAATCTTTATACCCCCTAAATCTCCGCTGACCCTGACGGTCACTTCTATGATATCTCTCTCTAGGGTAAGGGGGCATAAATCCTCGAGTACATGGATACGCCGAATCGACTAGATAATAATGACCTGTCAACCATTAACATTATGAGATAATCAGGCCCCAAGCAACGAATCCCGAGCTTTTTAAAAACAACAGATATAAAGACTCAATATAATCAGACAAAAATAATTGTGGCCTTCGAACTGATTTACCATCGAGAGGCATTGGAAATGCGTTGAGGCCCTGAGACAATGCATCGATGAATACACGTGCATCATGCGAGCTCCCCTCCCAACCAGTGTACAGGAATGTGAATTTCATGTCCAAGTCACATACACACAATACGTTTTGGGCAACCTTGCCATGCCGGTTGCGATATGCCTCACGCACCTCTGCAGGTACAACAGCGTCGATCATGGTCCCATCAATTGCACCAATGCATCCCTGCGCACGAGTAAGCGGACATGATACATACGAATACATACGGTTTAAGTAATTTACAAAACAATGATCCAATATGTACAGAATTATATTTTATTATCTACCATAAACAACTTACCTCAAACCAAGGATAATTTCTCGGATTGGCTGCGATTGTTGGGTGCACCCCGGATGTGTGAGTTGGGTAAATAAGATGTGTCCCTAGCCTACACAGGGCCTTCATAACGTTCCTCACATGGGCATTAACAGTTTCTGTTGAATGTTGAAAGCGCTGCCCCACAATCCGTTGTTCGTCTCCAGCTGCCAGTACCGATGTGAACATGCCAATTTGTTCCTCGACGGTCAACCCTTTTCTAGTATCCTTCAAAAATCTATTTGAACGTAACAAGCTGCATAATGCGCGGAAGGCATCAACCTCAAGTCGGAATAACTCGCGACAATTTCTTGGATTCCCATTCAAAACTTCCAAAATATATTGATGTCCCCGTAATCCAATATTGTGTTGTGGCTGTCTAAGCTGTTGTTGTGCTTCTCTACCAGCCCTCGCAAGAAATGCAAGTGTCTCAAGATCCTCAGTTGCAAGGTCATCTTCACTACTATCAGTCAAACACACATTAGGGAACGTATCATCTGAATCTCGATTCACGTTCATCGAGTACCTTCCTGCTGACCAATTCCCAGTGTGCACAGTGGGTTAATTCGTACTATTTTATCAAAACAACCATTGTAAATAATCTGTCACAAGTTAACAAAATAATAAGGAGGTACTACGATTTTAATATAATATATTAAACATAATCCAATATAATCATACAGAACCCGAACAGAGCCTAAAACAGGTCCTCCATAATCCGTCCTCATTTCAATCAGATTACAACAAATCAAACAGACAACCCACATTGGAAAAGTAACTGTTTATAAACTCATCAAAGGAATACAAATAGTCTCATGAAAAATAAAGGGTGACAATGCCATCGAAAATATAGCTTAAGAATTAAAAATGACCCTACTTTAACAATTACGGGCCCAATCGTCCCTCCTTGCAGCATCCAAGGACAAGAAAAACAGTCGCATCTCTGGGTTCAGTAATCTCTCGATTGCGCGAACAAGTTGGGATGGGTCCAACGGAGGGGAAAGCTCGCTGAGCAACGTCGCACAATGACTGATCGGATCATACCCCGCATTGGTCCCATCACTAGGCTCTGTCTCTTTGCTGCGCTTCGATGATGCCACAGCTTCTGCATCCTCATATCGTTTACGCCTCGCTCTCTGCGTCAGTTTAACCTCCTCGACGGCCTCAGAAAGCTGCACCTCAAAATCGCTCTTCTTTCTTGGCTTCGGCCTGCGTGATGACCCAGTCACGGCATCCTCTGCAGGTGACCCGATCCCCATCAAGTCAATAAAGTCATCATTGCCAATGGGCAAGTCCTGTCGATGGCCTAGTGCGGGAGGGCGTCGAGCTCGCATCTCCTCATCCAGGCGCCGCTCGTCGTCGCTATCTGCGGGTAGCTGTGTTGATGCGTGTTGCATAGTCCCGTATGCAACGGACGCGCCAAATATGGTGCACAGCTCCTCGTACTTTGGGCAGCCAAAAGTACGAAACCTCCCCCATTTCGATTTAACCTAACAATTATAGAAGAAACATACGCAGTTAATAATCAAACCTCGAGTGCTCAAACAACAAATTTGAAGGGTGCAATAAAGATGGTTAACTTTAATTAAAATTTTACCCTAATGGCATTCTCCCAGCACTCGTCACTCGCGACAACTGTCTTTGTGTCGGGATCCCAACCCATACCAGTTTGGCTCAACAAATCGGTAAACAAGCGCTGCATCCCCTTCAACCTCGTCAATTTTCCACGGACCTGGTTCCAGTCAAACACTTTCTTCCCAACAGCAGTGAGTCGCTGTGCATAAACTCCATGCTCTCTAAACGTTATCTTTCCGCCCTTTAATCTACCTTGAAGCGCATCCTGGTAGAGCATGTCGATGAATATCTCCTCCATGGCATCGCCCCAAAGCACATTATCCCGGCTCATATCTTCGGGGTCCTCCATTTCAAATAGCTAAAATGGTAATATAAGGAAAAAAGAAAAAAGGTTTTGCATGTCAACTACGCTACGTTATATGCGTTAATATGAGTAACGAGCCGGAATTACAAATGACCCATACCTGTTGATACGGCCGATGTCTAGCAGATGAGCATAAGGAGTATCGCTATGGGAACATGGATGACGTAAGTTTATTAATCCCCATGAAACTTTGTTATATATAAATACACAACAGTTGTAGGAGAAAAACTGAAACTCAAAACACTACACTACCACATTCAACCACATGCATACCAAAACTCAAACCCCCAAAAACAGAACAATAATCCCATTTACAACTCTAAAATAAAATGAGGCCCCAAGCAAACTAATGTTTCAACTATAAAATACATGCAAATGCAAAAAACTCCCCACATTACCTCAAACTACTCCATGAAAGTAAAATACATCCAAATGCAAAAATCAAAACCACATGAATACACGGCATACGCAGATTTTCTTATATAATGTTTATCAGTTCTATGAACTTCAAACGCGGGGCGACAATATATGAAATTCTATGATCAAGGGGCAGGCAACATGGTTGGAATTTGAGTGTGATCTGCTTTTGTATCAACTATTCCTTGTGGTTAATAATATCTCATAGCATCTTGTGTTTGACAGAAGTAAATTGCAGGGATATATATATTCAACGAATTATAATTTACAGTAGTGACTAACCTTTTTCCTATTCTGACATGTGACTGCCGCCCATGGATTTAAGTTGTATAATAATGATAGACACACAATTTTTTGTATGTCACAGTCGATACAGAACAATGAGTATATTTGAAAGTTTTTTCACTGATTATATGCAATGTTGTTAATTGGATTGGAGTCTAATTATATGCAAGCAGGAACTATTCGTATAAAACGATAAAAGGCTAGCTGAATTTAGGCAAAAGGATACACAAAATATTTTCTTATAAATTGACATGGTTTAACGTCATACTATGTTTAAGCCCATCAACTTGAAAAGTACTTTTTTAAAATTATCTTTGCGGGCCAAGTTTTTGTATATAAATAAAGATATATATATATTCTTTTAATTATCAAGGATAATTCATTAAGTAAAAGGAAGACTTGGAATCTATTGAAGCAACTAAGACCACATGATGAACTCTTCATAAGTACTCATCTCTTGATATATAATTTTCTTCCTATTTAATTAGTAAGACACCTTAATAATCCGGCAACAAATTAAAGCTTAGGAATGAAATTAAAGATCAGAGAGTGAAATTATTAGAATTAGTACCCACCACCTTTCACTCACTGATCATGTGTATGTGGCAATAAATTCTGGAATGGATAATAGAGCTTTTCAAACCTTTTTGTTATCCATAAGCCATAAGGGGATCATTCATGTATTATATACTCGATCATGCCGTACATCGAATTATAAATTGCTATAGTGTGTTAAAATTTTCATATATATATATGTTAGAAACTAATTATTTTGTATATTTCCTGGTTTTTCCTTCCAACAACAATACTAGAAGAGAGGAAACACAGAATTTATTACATATCATAAAATAAAATGAGGCCCCAAGCAAACTAATGTTTCAACTATAAAATACATGCAAATGCAAAAATCTCCCCACATTACCTCAAACTACTCCATGAAAGTAAAATACATCCAAATGCAAAAATCAAAACCACATGAATACACGGCATACGCAGATTTGAGAAAGAAAAATTAAAACCCCATTCCCACATTCAACCACATGCATAGCAAAACCAAAACCCCCAAAAACAGACCAATAAACCCATTTACAACTAACCTATGAAATGAGGCCCCAAGCAAACTAATGTTTCAACCATAAAATACATGCAAATGCAAAAATCTCCCCACAATACAGCCAACAATAATCCCCAACTAAAATCCATGCAAATGCAAAAATCTGTCCAATATTTATGCATCGAGTAGCAGATTTGACAAAGAAAAAATAAAACCCCATTCCCACTGTCAACCACATGCATACCAAAACCAAAACCCCAAAAACAGATCAATAATCACTTCTACAACTAACCTATGAAATGAGGCCCCAAACAAACTAATGTTTCAACTATAAAATACATGCAATTGCAAAAATGTCCCCAAATATGGTGCACGGCTGTAGCAGATTTTTGAAAGAAAAACTAACACCCCATTCCCACATTCAACCACATGCATACCAAAACCAAAACTCCCAACAAATCAATTATAATCACTTTCACAACTAACCTATGAAATGAGGCCCCAAGCAAACTACTCCATTCAACTAAAATACATGGAAATGCAAAAATCTCCCCACATTATGCACGGCAGTAGCAAATTTGAGAAAGAAAAATTAACACCCCATTCCCACATTCAACCACATGCATAGCAAAACCAAAACCCCAAAACCAGAACAAGAATCAATTTTACAACTAACAAGCTGAAATGAGGACCCAAGCAAACTATGACATTCAAGTATGCAAATGCAAAAATCAACCATATTATGCACGGCAGTAGCAGGAAAAAGAAAGAAAAATTAAAACACCCCATTCCCACATTCAACCACATGCATACCAAAACCAAAACCCCAAAAAACAAAACAATAATCACTTTTACAACTAACCTATGAAATGAGGCCCCAAGCAAACTCCATTCAACTAAAATACATGCAAATGGAAAAATCTCCCCACATTATGCACCAATCTCCCCACATAATGCACGGCAATTTTGTAAACAATTCACAAAAGCATAAGTTGAGGAAGCTCTACTTAAAGATAATTTTAAGTCGTATGAATGAGGCCCCAACCAAACTACCACATTCAACCCATGCAAACCCAAAAATAAAACCACAAGCATGGCAACCATAAACATATGCAGCCATGATTATGCATTGATATCCACATTCAAGTATGCATCGACCAATCATGCAAATTAACAAAATAACATCTAAAGAAATGAAATGGGTAAACAACATAAAAATTTTCTAAACACCTTACCATACAGCACTGAAAATTATAATAACATTTTAATTTAACTGTCGTGGTCATGAGCACATCAATGATAATATGGATATACATTTATCTCGGTCAATAACCACAACAATAATAAATTTAAGGAGAAATTCATCTCCACACTAGAGTAATGCCAACTGAAATTGATGCATTGCATTTCTAACAGCTTAAAATGATTTGAGATGAGATTCACATACTTGGAAGGATCGTGTTCTTGGAGCCGTGATGGTGAAAGAAATACCCCGTAGGTGGTTATGGTGGAATCGACTTCTTGAGGTGGGGTGTTTGCAGATTTTGTGCGTTGTGGGTTTCATTTGTGAAGGGGATTTATGAATTTCTCATGTAAGGGGCTCTGACAATATTCCCTAAATCTACACTGTACAATGCGAATCTAAAATCAAAACCCTAGAACTGATTTAACACAGCCTTTGGGTCAGGGGGCAGGGGAATCTCTGTCATGGAAGGGGGACGTGATTGTGTACGGTTACCAGACATATAGATGAAACCCAAATCGATTGGTGGGGATGGTATCTCTCACGCGACTGAGCTCCCTGGGTTGCCTCAGGCCGTCGGTCTTAAGATGCTTCCACCTCGGGTTGCCTTTGAACTGGTGCGTTTGGGAGATCGCAGATGAGATGCCCCCTCGCCCATGCCGTGAAGTGGTCTGAAATGGTGAGGTATGGCGTCGATGATGGCAGGAGATGGGTCTGCCCAGAGTGAGGAGCTTTGCGTGGAGATGAATGGTGCGTGAAGAGGTGGGTGAGGGCCTTCGAGCTCTGCGTGGAGTTGATGGGTTCGTGAAGGGCATGGGTGAAGGGGTGGGTGAGAGGGCCTTAGGAGCCTTCATTACACCCGTGTAATGGAAACAGTAAAAAGGCAAAAAGCAATGGTCATTCCCATATTTGTCTTATATGAGAGAGATGTGAGGTGTGGTTTGACAGACCACTTCTCCCGTACGAACTCAGTTTGAAATTTTCTGAAGTAACCTTCGAATCCAAACAAGGGCTAAGTCTTTTTTATCTGATCACCCATCCCAGAATTTCTTGTGCCCCTTGCCCATGGCAAACATTGTTACTAAAGGGCCAAATCATATCTAGCCATCTAGGGATATTGCTGCAAAGAGAATGACGGAGTGAGGTTTTATAGTGGAAATATTAAGCTACGTTTGGATATTAAGATGATCTCAAATAATCTAAGTTGATTTGTAAATAATAGTATTTTATAGGTCTCATTAAGATGTATTTGAATATAAATACGTTGAGATATGTATTTAAATGAATGGTCCGGTCTGGTTTTGGGGTGTTAAAAAATGTGTTATGTGATTTGTCAATATGTGTATGGGTGAAACCGATCCGGTCTTAAAAAAATGACAAATCACATATTGATATGTTGGTCCCAATGATCTTGGTTTAAGTGTAAGAAGTAGATTGAGATGGATTTAACTTTTTTTCATGATAAGTTAAAAAATTAGTAAGTCCTATCAATGATTGATTTGAGATGAGTTAAATTGAGTTTATACTCCAAACATATCCTTATAAATAAGAGAGATTAGGGTTAAGAATACTCCTAGTCCATCACAAGATGAGGTATGCAGCAAAAGGTTGAACGTTGAGTGGCCCTAGAGAAGATTCTCGCCATTGATAGTCTAGGAAGAGATGGCTCATGAGTTTAAACGAGAAGATTACAAAGAGGACATGATGTTGATTCATCACGCGTATAATTAATTAGTTGTATTCGCTATCTTGACTCTAGTGGGGAAGCATCTTTTATGCATTTTCCTAAAGTAATAACTTTAACCTTTCATGGGTATATATATTTATTACCCTTTCATGGGTAACTTTAACCTTTTAACTATAACCTTTCATGGGTATATATATTTAATTTTTTTAGTATCTTTTTTTAACTTAATGATTAAGTAAATATTTTTTAATGATATTATAATTTTTTTATTTTTTTAAAAAATATTTTACAGTGTTTAAGAAATATATATATAAAAAAATAAAATAAAAAAACATAACATTTTACACTAATTATGAGACTGTAGAGCCACCCTTTGCTCTATAGTACTCGGCCCATGCGAGCAAAATGCTTGCCCTTAGGACGAGTAGTAGTTATACTTGCCTAGAGCTCGTCCGTATAACGAACACTTTTGTCCACATTGGATCCAAGTTGTTGCTGCTTTTTCCAGAGGCAAGCGATTTCTCTTTCCACTCTGCTCATCGAGGTAGCAACGTTGATGCTCTTTCACAGTGCTCATCGAGTAGGTGAACTTCACGCTCCACCACATGACAAAAACAAATATTTTGTAATTATAAAAATGTAAAAATTATAATAATTTTACAATTATTTTTTCTTGGCATAAACTCTAGTTCTTAAGACAAAAACAAATATCTTTGGAATGCGACAATAAACTCGCGACCATTGTAATTTGTATTCTCAGAAATGCAAGCAACAAAAAAACGTGATACAGAAGGTTAGCCAATACCCAGAATTTGGAGACAGAAAGAGAAAAATAGAGAGATGGGGTTGAGATCCAGCTTGGTGGGCTTGGTGCCATTTCTTGCCATGGTGATGGTGGAGTGCCTGGATGTTGGCCTGACCACACTGAGTAAAGCAGCTATGTCAAAAGGGATGAGTCACTATGTCTTCGTTGTCTACTCAAATGCCCTTGCCACTCTCATCCTCCTCCCCTCTTCTTTCATTATCCACAGGTCATCTCCTTTGCCACCAATAAACTTCCTGTTTTCTTTCTTTCTGTCTATGTTTCCCTTTTATGAATAAAAATTGAAGTTTTTTGCTTTGCTTTACCTTTTCGTTTCAGAAACAAGAGGCCTCCACTGACCATCTCTCTCCTCTGTAAATTCTTCCTCCTCAGTCTTGCTGGGTATGAATTTTTTTATGAGAGCTCCACTTAATCAATTTGGGGAATGGAATTGACTTTTTTTTCCTTGAAGAAAATTCTGTTACCTTTTTTGGGTTTTGCAGGATAACAGTGATGCAGAATTGTGTATTCACTGGAGTAAGCTACAGCTCTCCTACCCTTGCATCTGCTATGAGCAACTTGGTGCCAGCATTCACTTTCTTGCTTGCTGTAATCTTCAGGTTCTTAAGTTCGCCTTATTCCTTTGGCTGTAGAGATATCCTTCAAAATTTAAGGGCTAGAGGCGCACTATAAATAGAAATTTTGATGAACAGTCTACTTAGTCACAGCTACAGCATCGAAGCTGAAGTATTCGAATGAACGTCGAGACTTCAGTTACAGGGTTGAGATGGGATTTTCCAGTTCTACTAAACAATGTATGCTTATTTTGGGTTTTTAAAATCATAATCTAGGATGGAAAAACTAGGCTTGAGAAGCTCAAGAAGTCAGATCAAGATTATGGGGACCCTGGTATCAATCTCAGGAGCATTGATTGTTACCCTTTACAAGGGCCCGGCAATTGGCGCTCCGCAAATTCAGTTCTCTAAAACCTCTCTTCCACGGCAACCATCTCCGTCCACTATGTTGGCAACAACAAATAATTGGATAATTGGGGCCCTTTTCCTTGCAACTGCTAGTATATGTCTTGCAGTGTGGAATACTGCTCAGGTAATATTGTCAACAATAAGAACAGATGTGTAATTGTCTTTCTTCATTCATAGTCTCTTGTGTCATGGAACTGATCTTAATTCATGCTGTATATCAAGGCTGCAATCCTAAAAGGGTACCCATCAGAGATGACTATAGTCTCCTTCTATTGCTTCTTTGGGACAATCCAATGTACAGTAGTTTCTTTGATTGCAGAAAGAGATCCAAATGCTTGGAAATTAAGGCCTGATATTGAGCTTGTCTCAATTGTCTACTCAGTAAGCACATACACTATTGTAATTTATATAATCAGCTTGTGTATACCTTGGCGCCATTGTCACTAGAAAATCTTATCAGCAGTTTTTTATTTTGTGTAGGCTCTTTTTGGAAGCGTGGTGACGTTTTCTGTATTAACATGGTGCATACATAAGAAAGGGCCTTTATTTGTCGCCATGTTCAAGCCCCTGGGGATTGCTATTGCTGCTTTGATGGGTGTCATCTTCCTTGGCGACACACTCCATGTTGGAAGGTAATGTTCTCAGTCTCTGCAAGATCAATGTTAGCAGTACCACCGGTCGATAATGCTAATACCTAGCCTGATTAAGCAAGTCTAAATGTACCTGTGCTGCATCAATAGTGTGTAAATCTGTCCCTTGGTGTTGAATATGTACCACGTGGAAAACCATCAAACAAGAGGGATGTTATAAACGCCTTTCATCTATCATTTCTGAAAAACTTGCTACTCAGCTAAATGGAAATGATAATCATTTCATTGAATTGCATTTTTCATGTAATATTAGGTAGAACGATTGTATTTGATCTTATGTAATGCAAAGTTTAGTGGTGTAAAAACACCCCCAAGAGCACTCAGCTCCAGTGATCGTCTAATTGAGTTTTTACCGTCTTTTGCAGTGTGATTGGAGCAATTGTAATCGTTGCTGGATTTTATGCTGTAATATGGACACAATACAAAGAAGAGGAAAGGGGTAAATCCCTTGAAGTTGATAGGCTACCGGCACCCTCACAGAAGAGTCCTCTCTTGGAGAGGCAGACAGATGCATAAAAAGCAGTTGAATCATCACTTGTTTATCATCTTTAGAACATATTCAAGGCAATCTACTTTCATAGTTTTATACAGGAATAGAAAATTAAGAAAAGAAAAGTGAGTAGATATGTTCTTTGTCTGCTTTTGGGATCTGCCAGTGTAGATGGATTATATCATGGAAAATGTAGGGCTCACCATGCTTTGAGTTCCAAACCGGGATTTCCCTTATGAGAAACATGTAATAAGAGTCCACATGGGAGTATGGGATCCTAGGATCGCTTGTAGGTCTTGAAAATGGTGGTCAAGAGTCCCTTACCCATGTTAATAGAGATTTTTTTTCCCCGTTAATATGAGGAGAAACCTTGTTCACAGTGAGTGTTATGAGTGGATCATGATGATGCACAGGCTGTTAACCTTTGAACATTTTGAGTTCAGTGTTAAATCTAAAGGTTGAAAATCTGATACCCAATTGTGTTGATTATGCAAAATATCCATCAAAATGGAATAGGATTCTCTCAAGTTCAATTGAAATTGATAGCATCCATTTAATATAAAACATAGAATATTTTGACCATTTCATATAATGTCGACCAAAACATATCATGTTTTTGATAAATGATAGTATCTATTTTACTTGAAATGAAGAGGATTCTCGGTACCAACTGTATGGACTCTTCCGCTACATGCAAGGAGCGAAAAACAGCCGATCACCGGCGAGTTATGCACCTGAATATTCTACAAAGACAGCCGATAACATGTTGCATAGGAATAAACTCAATGTATAAGAAACTACAAATATAGAGGGATCGATACCAAGTCCAGCCTCCAGAATTTGACATAAATCTTGTCCAGATATTGTATAGAATATAAACCTCGTGACTTTAGATCGTCGTCGGACATTGTTAATATCACATAAACAAGGTAGTCTGGTCAAATTATTATAAGATGGAAAATATTTATTTATTTATTTAAGAGACTTTTATATGTGAAAGTTCAATTAATTCCAACTTTACAGAGATTGCTTAAATGCAGGTGAAGAATAACTGGAAAGCACTAAATTGAAGGCTTCGATTGCTCGCTCGAGCAACTTATGCAAGTGTCAACAGTGCATACATAAACAATAACTCACTTTTTTGCATGAATCGTGTGCTATTCTGCTATGCTTGAGTCTGTGCGTGCATGTAACAGGTCAAAATCTCCCATTTTCCACTTAATAAAGACACCATGACTCCTCGCTTTCATGTGCAGTCCTTTCCCTCTTGGAGCCGAAGACAAAGACCCATTGAAAATCTAGGTACCAATTTACTTGGCTTTCATTCATTCATCACGCAAAAGCAGAACATGCTGAGACTCATGCATGGCAATGGCATCTTTCCACCACGAGTCACTGTCGATCCTTCACACAAATCTAAATAATTTGGGAAGCTTTTTGGAATCCAAAGTTTGCTTATAATATTGAGACTTATGAAAGGTGGGTATTGTTGCAAACCTAATCCATGAAAATCCTTCGCCCACCCCCCACCGGATCAATCATCACACAGCTCACAAAAACACTGATCCAAGAGTATTAATATTACAAGTCATCATTATTATGCTGCATAGATAGGTGCGTTTTTAATTAAGGAAACATTAAAAAATATGCTCCAATTAAGAGACCTAACTTTTAGTCAAATACATGGTCATTATATTATTATACACAGCTTTAGAAGAAAGAAATGCCAATCCATTTTCTTGATTTACAGCATGCATGCAGTCGTTTTTAACTACTATTATTTCCTCAAAAAATCTTCTCATTAACTACTATTCACTACCTCACACCTTATGAAAAACACTCTCGCACCCTACGGACAAAAAAAAAAAAAAAATTATAAGTATGGGATGTGAGAGTTAATAGTTGCTGATGAGTAGAATTCTTCTTATTTTATTACCATTCTTTCAACATCTCATGATGTGCCATTGAATAATTAAACCATAAATCAGATATAACAATCATTTAATACTGCGTATATAATGAGATGTCGGGTAGCATTACTCTTAGGGCAGGTTTGGGACATCAAACAAAACACAAAATTCTCATCTCATCTCATCTCATCATTACACTTTTTTCAAATCTCCATACAAAATATAATAAATAATTCAACTTTTTAAAATCCTAATACACCTTTTTCAAATCTCAAAACAATAATAATATTAAAACTTAATATTTTAAACTTCAAAACAAAACACAAAATTCTCATCTCACCCTCCAAACCTACCCTTATTGATATATATTTTTAAATTATATTTCTTCCATTGTTAGGAAATCTTCTTTTCATCATGTTGCTTAGCGCTTACTTATGCCTCCGACCAACACTTTTAAGGCCTTTTTAATAATTCTACTTGCCTCACCATTTCCTAACCTTCAACTTCAAAAATAATGCTAAAAACTCTTCCTTTTCCAACTTGGTCTCCTAATTTATCCCTTTTTTATTTCTTTCCCTTGGACTTGACGACTCCATTTGCAATAGCTTAAGAGCTTTTTTGAGGAGGAATTTAAAAAGATTGGAATGATAGTGATCCCCATTTCTTTAATAAATTTTATTCACTCCTTGCCGAGATTAATTTTTTTTGTGGGGTTTCATGAAAGTGGTGGGATCCATAGAATACATTTGAATAATTATTTTTCCAAAAATATATTTTTATTTAAGTTGAGTTTTGAAAATAAAATTTTTGTGAGATGTGTTTTCTTAATATATTTTATCGCCAACAAATTGAAGTAGACAATTAGATAATTTCTCTTAGGAACAAACAATTGTTTTGGTGATTAAATTTTGTTAAGAAATTATTTGTATAATCCTAAAATATGTTATAAGCCTTGTGCAACTCCTTTGAAAAAGTGAACAGATACGAGATTTATATTAAAAAAATATAATTTTTAATGATAAATCATACCTTTTTAAAATGAGTATATGAAAGTTGTACATTCTAAGATTATATCTAAAATTACTCAAATTTTTTTGGTAACGAAAAATCTTCATAGACCGAGAATTCAATTTTTTTTTTTTAAATAATCTAAAACTAAAAAAAAAAAATCTCTTTCGTTCCATCTAAATATATTTTTTCTTTGTCGTTATTTTCTTTTTATAAACTCACAAATGCAATACAACTAATATATCCAAATATTTTTTTTCTTGTTCAGGAAGAAGTCTGGAATGGATACCATATATGTCGGACGGCAAGATAGTAGGATATGAGTGTGGTGTATAGAAGGACGGCAGGACGGCAAGATAATTCAATTTGAATGCTCCCATGATCCATTAAAAAAAATTAAAAAAAAAAAAAAAAGAATGGTCCCATGCCACAATTAAATACTACCATATTTATAACATACATGGTCTCTCTCACATTAACAAGATGTGGCCAATTTTGTTTTTACCTTATTGACACTTTTCAGTCTAAAATATGTATCAATGTTTTAGGTACTTGGGTCTTCAATAAGGATTTAGATTTAGATTTCCAACATGAGCAACACAATATACTGAGTAATGTTAGATGCAGTTATAGGTTGTGTAAGCGCCATATACTCTATAAAAAATAGTAGAGTCCACTATTAAGAAATTAATTTATTCATATAGATCCTATATTTACTTACTTTTTTTAAAAGAAATGTACGGTACTTGCGCACTCTTTGATTATAAATATAATTTATCTTTTTAAAAAAAAAAATCTAAAGATTGGTCGGTAATATCACCTCATCATAGTGAAATGTGAGAGTAGTGTATAGAATTTTCCTTCCAACATATCCGTTTTATATAATTTGTATAGACTTTGGACTCTAATGTATTTAAAGTTGGGGTTTATAGTGTCAACAGACAACATTTAGTAATGTAGAGTCTACAAACTATAAATTTTTTTAGGTCCATTGTTGGTAAATATGTTGAATTTAAAGAAATATCTCTTAATTTGTTGGAGTCCTGAGCTTCCAATGTTCATCAATTATTTTCTTAGATCAAATTTCTTTAAAATTGTTTGTCTATTAATCAAGGATTTCTTTTTTCTTAATCTAAACAATGTTTTTAATTCATACAGTAACATTAATACCACATAGATCAGCAATGAGATAGGTATGATGTGTAACGTAAGATTTATTTATTAATAAAATAAATTAAAATATTTTTAGTATTTTTAGTATATTTGACTTGTGAATAAAGAAATTTAGAAATAATTTTTACAATCTACAATTGTGCGATTCATCCACGAATTAAACGGGTAGATGTCTGCCACGTGGGTACAAAATAAAGAATAATACTAAATACAGTATTAAAATATATAAATCTCAAGTATTTTTTTTTTAAAAAATAGAATTTATTATTAAAAATAATAATTTTTTCACCTATGTCTTAAATTTCTCTAATTCTTTTAAAGAGAATGTACGAGACTTATATATCTTGAAATTGTAAATATCATTTCTTTCGAATAAAATTCTATTTGAATAGTGAGATGAGATGAAATTATTTTAAATAAAAGTTGAAGATAATATTGTTAAAATATTATTTTTTTAATATTATTATTATTTTTAGATTTAAAAATTTTAAATTATTTATTATATTTTATAAAAAAAATTTAAAAAAATTATAATAATAAGATGAAATGAAATGAAAGGAAAGTATTTCAATATCAAACGGGAACTAAATGCCTTGCAAGTTGCGACTCATAAGCTTTTGCTACGAACACACAGAACAGGACAGCCTCTTATTTCAGGAACTAGCAGTAGTAAATGCACAACATGTTAGGTGGTTATTAAAATACATGAATAATTAAATATTCTTTTTCTTGGCAAATAAGTTAATTATGAAAGTTACAAAGTTCAGAATTTAGATGAATAGATGTTAATATTTTAGGTTGAAAAGTTTTTAATAAATAAAATTAGAAAAGAAAGGAAAAGGGTGGAAGGAAATTGCCATCGAGACGGTGAATGAGTGAGAATCATGTGAGCTGCCTCTCTCTCTCTCTCTCTCTCTCTCTCTCAAAAGCAACAAGCTTGTTGAACCCAACAACCACTTTTACTTTGTTCAAGAGTATATTTGAGCGCTGAGAGCTTTTTTCTACTCCTTCTTGGTTTCAATGGCTTCAAGCGTCTCAAGGTTCATCAAGTGTGTGACAGTGGGAGATGGGGCTGTGGGGAAGACGTGCATGCTTATTTGCTACACAAGTAACAAATTCCCCACTGTATGTTCTTTCTTCTTTCAAAGCTTCTTTGGTCTCTCTTCTGGGTTATTTTTATGCATCTTTTTGGTCTATTGTGTGGTTCAATTTTTGTGCTTTTTTATGATTTTGTATAGAAATTTTGGCTCTCTCTCTCTCTCTCACCAAAAGCTTCCATTGGGTTTTACCTTCTTTTCATTATTCCTAATGAAATAGTTATCTTGGTTTCAACTCTAAAAATGGGGAAAAAATGTAGCTGTTGCTGTTCCTCTTGTTTTCTTAAACTCTTTCATTCTTAGCTTTTCTAGATTCAAATGGATTTTGTTTTCTGTTAATCAGGATTATATACCAACGGTGTTTGATAACTTCAGTGCAAATGTGGTAGTTGAAGGCACCACTGTCAACTTAGGTCTCTGGGACACGGCTGGTATAATTTCTTTGATGCCTATAATCGCGCTTTTAGCTTCATCATTTATCTGCTGTGTTTTTTTTTCTTGTGTCTTGAATTGGTCCTTGAGTTTTCCAGATAGATTTGTTTCTACTATTAAATAGGTTTGCCAAACTGGGCAAGTTTGTTAATTTTTCATCTGTCTTCACTGAAATTCATAGGGCAAGAGGATTACAATAGATTAAGACCATTGAGCTACAGAGGGGCAGATGTCTTTGTATTAGCTTTCTCATTAGTTAGTCGTGCAAGCTACGAAAACGTACTGAAAAAGGTGAGTTTCCCCGGAAGTCTTTTAATTCATCGTCATCTTTGTTCTTTGCGTAAATTAGCTATTCTAATACTTAATTTCTTGATCAGTGGATCCCTGAACTTCAGCATTATGCCCCTGGAATTCCTGTGGTGCTGGTTGGTACCAAATTGGGTGAGTTTTAAAAAACAAATCTGTAGATGCGCTTAAAGCAGTTCTGTGTAGGAAAGTTATATCGGCAGCGTGCCCTCTATGTACTAAACCTGACCCTAATCGAGAAGAAGCAAGTTTTGTTAAAACATGGAGACATGAGTATTTGAAATGGTTTACTCATTTTTACAAGTGCACGACTTCTACACAGTAATAATTTTAACATGGTGGGAAGAGCAACATCCTTTTGATAGAACCCCTGTTATGTTGACTCGTGAATGTCATTTTGGAGCATGGAATAAGGGGGGTCCCCCCACTTAAAAGAAGTTATGGAGGTAGATATGATGAAAGTGGCGGCCATTCACCATTCTATGCCCGCGCTCTACTAACTTACTACTCTGAATGGGTTCATTTTGTATAACATTAATAAGATTTCTTTTTAACCTTGCCGCATACCTATTATTTGTGAAACAACTTTATTTTTCTGTTACATTTTTTGTGAACCTCGCCCTTGGTCCATGATTTTAGCAGTCTCGTCAAAATTGTTTAGCTCTAAGAGATCGTTTTTACCTTTGACATCATGCTTTATTTGATATAATGAAAGTGCAAGTTTAATGTTTTAATAACCTTAATGAAAGTGGTGTTGCAATTGTCAATGGTAATGGCACTCGTATCACTGAACATTACCTGCAAACAACATACTTTTGGAGGTCATTATTTAGGCCTCTAATAAGCAGGACTAATATAGAACTTATGAATTTTAACTACAGTGAAAGGAAAATTCACAAAATTAGCATTTATTTAGATAGTAGTGGCATTCATCTTTTGATTGTTATGTTGACTAACTAAATTCTGTAATTAATGTGGTTTATAATGCACGAATAGATCTTCGTGATGATAAGCACTATTTGGCTGATCACCCTGGATTGATACCTGTGACGACTGCACAGGTGCGCTTTTTTCCCTATTAGTCGCTCTCTACACCTTGATGGTTATGTTTGGTTCCATTCATGGTAATGGTTTTCATATAATCAGGGTGTGGAACTCTCTAAACAGATTGGTGCTACATATTATATAGAATGCAGCTCAAGAACTCAGCAGGTACGAATGAACTAGCATTTCTTAAGATATAAGTAGTGCAGCAGTGCATTTTTGGCTTCAAATAAAAAATGTGGCATGCTCACTCAATTGTAATCACTTCTATTGACTAAAGATACAAAGGGAATTGACCAAAATCCCCATGAGTTTTCACCATTTGCCAAATTAGTACTTGACAATTAAAGGTCTAGGTTTTAATAGAAGGTCTGTCATGTGTCAAACTTCACACATTAGACCAATCACACACCGCCACGTGACCAAGAAAAAAATCCCAAAGATGCAAAATAAAAATTGTAAAATTAATTATTAGGAAAAAAGAATGAGGGTATGCCCTCCACTCCACCCAATGGGGTGGGACAGAATCCCCTACTTGGGAAGGGAAGGATTCCCTTCCCTCTACCCCACGGCCCATCATGTGGTACAGTACAGAATGGAAGGATTGGAAATGGGCTATAATTGGGATCATGATGACAAAATGAAAAACTAGGGTCTTAAAATCTGACTATAACTTAAAAGAACTGGATTACAGGACCTATTTTTCCTACTTAAAAAAGTTTGAATTCAAAACTTGGAAAAATGCAGTTTGTGGCATGTTTCATTGATCTGTATTAGTGGGATCCTAAAAATTCAAAGAAATCAATTACCATTCTAGCCTCTACCACATAATTAAGGTTCCAATGTTCAGCAGCTAATTACAGATACTTCAAATATGTCTGATGTATCATTGAAAAAACCAAGACCAGGGCATATATTTTATTTTTAAATATGATGTGCTGGTGCTGCAGATGCAATTTTGAAATTATGGAAACATTCGACAAAAGGTCAAAGGAACTATTTTACATTATGCAGTTATGATGCCAGTTTCGTGCAAATGATATCCCTACAGCCTTATTTGGCTCTTTCTGATAAATGATCTCAATGTTAGCAAAAATGGTGTTTCTGTTATGAAATCCCTCTCTGGAAGCTCTGCTGTCTAGCCTGTATTGAACCATCTACTCTCCATATAGAGTGGATACTTGCAATGTCTGTGATGCATATCAGTGTTAAATTCTCACTTTTAATGATCATGTGTGGTTCTCCGCTTGCATGTCTTTCATTTGCTTTGGTAACTTTCTTCAATATTACAGAAAAAAAGCATGATAACCCATTGTTTTATTGAAGAATCCTCATTTGTGGTAAAGGAATACCGTAGTTACAAATCTGCCACCTTAAGTCGTATCTGTTTTTTATGCTGTAATTGACCATTTACATTGCAATTGCAGAATGTGAAAGCAATTTTTGATGCTGCAATCAAGGTGGTTATCAAGCCACAACAGAAGCAAAAAGAGAGGAAGAAAAAGCCACGTCGTGGATGCTTATCGTTAGTACCTTTATTTCTTAGAATTGAAAGGATTGCCTACGGTCCTTCAATTATTCAGTTTTTGTTACTTATCAAAAAAGTTATCCAGTGTTCTGGGAATTATATCCCACTCTGGGATTATGGATCGCTGACATGGTCTGCGAATTGAATGTAGTTCTAGCCTTACATGCACTGTGCTATTATCAACTTTCATCTTAAATTAAACTCTATTAAGATTGTTTTGCTTCTGCATCATTTGCTCACATTGCTATTGCTGTAGTTGTTTCCATAACTAGTTGCATGATGTGTAATAATAGTTAGATTTATTAAATGAAAAAGATTACAACTAAGTTAAGATGCCTTAAACCATTATCATATAATAAAATAGAACTTTTGAGAGTGTCAATGTTAACACCTTGATCTCCAAAACTTGGTTGAGCATTTTGACCTTCTTGTCTCCCCTTTCTCTCACGGGTTTCTGAAAAATTGATGAAAAACATCATAAATTTTGTTTGAGTAAAGAGAGAAAGAAAATGATTCCATAACTAGTTGCATGATGTGTAATAATAGTTAGATTTATTAAATGAAAAAGATTACAACTAAGTTAAGATGCCTAAACCATTATCATACAATAAAAGAGAACTTTTGAGAGTGTCAATGTTAACACCTTGATCTCCAAAACTTGGTTGAGCATTTTGACCTTCTTGTCTCCCCTTTCTCTCATGGGTTTCTGAAAAAATGATGAAAAACATCATAAATTTTGTTCGAGTAAAGAGAGAAAAAAAATGATTTATATGCTTTCATAATAAAAAATTATTTATATGCTTTCATAATTATATATGTTAATAATAGATAGATAATAGATGTCTCGTTTGTTTTCGCAGATGAGTTGAGATTAAAGTTAAAAGTTGAATAAAATATTGTTAGAATATATTTTTTTAATATTATTTTTGTTTTGGAATTTGAAAAAGTTGAATTGTTTATTTTATTTTGTGTGGAAATTGGAAAAAGTTGTAATGATTAGATTAGATAAGTTGAGAGGAGTTGTGAAAACAAACGAGGCTTATTCATCAAAAAAAGAGAGAGATAATAGATTAGTATTGTTGACTTGATGATATTTTACTGGTCCCTGGCTTAACTGATAATGCCGAGACAAAAAAGTTATTTTAAATATTATTTTTCTGGTATCTCCTGATTCTTCAGTTTCTTTGGCATAATTTGTTACTTAAAAACTGCAGAAATCTGCTTCCAGGGAGGAGTCTCATCTGTCTCAAATGAAACCACCTAGTCTGGAATTTCTACCTTGGCCATGTCACCCAGAAGCTGCGCTGTAGGGCTCTCTATAAAGGTCACCTGCTCTGAGACAATTTCTTTTTTGTCATAATTATCAGGAAAAAAGTAAATCCTTCCACTGTAATCTTTGTTTATTTGTTCATTGTAAAGAATTTAAGTTCCAAGTTTTTCGTCATTTCTTCCCTTTTGGTGTATTCCAAGCAAGAGAACAGGTCTGTTGAATTGACTCTATTCAAGATATAGTCCTAAATTAGCTGTAATCAAGAAATGATGAATTAGTAAACTTCACAAGGTGAACTTGTAAAGTGTGGCTTGGATAATGAGATGAGATGAAATGGTTTTAGATGAAAGTTGAAAGTTGAATAAAATATTATTTTTTAATATTATTATTGTTTTGAAATTTGAAAAAGTTGAATTGTTTATTATATTTTATATGAAAATTTGATAAAATTGTAATTATAAAATGAAACGAAACACTTTCACTATCCAAACGGTAAGAATTCAGTTGCTCTCTCGTCTCATGTATTTATGTAAACAAAAACTTCGTGCAGTCATTTTTATGTATTTATTGCACACTTCATTAATGTGATTGACTACGTCATTTTTTTTTTTAATATAAGATAATTATTTTGGTCAAGTACATCAATAGAGTACACAAAGAATACGCAAAAGTGATTGTACATAACAGAACTGTTATATATAAGGAATAGAAATGCATGAATCCACAGGTGTAAAACTTGTGGAACACCCTATGGAAGAAATGGCTAATCAATTTGAGTTGTGCTGAAACCTATTCTTCCATTTTTGCACATGGATGGACACCGTCCAGAAATTTCAGGCAGACAAACAGTATTTAAATGTTATAAGATATTAAACGTTTTAAAATCCACACATTGTATGTATCTTTCTCCCTTCTAACTGAACCATCTGATTCAGACAGATTGAATTGAAGGGGATCCTTATCCTGATGACTTTCTTATTGAATTTTGATTATATTCTCCCATTCTTGCACACACTTGATTACAAATTTTATTTGAATAACAGCAAAACTACATTTTTTTTTTATGTGAAATATGAAGTTAGATAAAGACAGGTGCTTTATTCAGACAGTACAAAATGCGCATGAATGCACCTTTTTCCATCCCCTTTGGCCGAAATCTGATGAATCACAATCAATGTAATATGCAACATATTACCTTTTATTTAGCTGACAAGGAATGGAAAGAGTTGCATACATGGAGAAAACACTAAAAAAATTTCTCGTCAATTGGAAATTACTCTTTGCCAAAACCTTTTCCCATCTTTCTTACTCTGCACAAATCCAAGAAACGTTACAGAGACTCTCTCTCTCTCTCTCTCTCTCTGGTGAGTAGACTATGCACATTAGAAGTGACAAATATATAATCAATAACTTGAAGTCACCAGATGGTGCGATTTCTCAATTCTACTGCCACGATGATTGCTTGTACCCATCCCACCCACCCTCAGGCTCCTTCCTCTTCAAAACACCACCAGCCATAGGATAAATCCTTGCTTGCTCGTCTGCAATAGCCTGTGAACTGGCAACAGACAGTTGCCTTGGTGGAAGAGAAGCCTCATCTCTCCCTTCTATATCTAAGCTTCCAGGACCCGCGTTGAGGTCTAAAGCATGCCTACCCCATTTCCTACTGCTCTCACCACTACTGTTATTACTACCATCAGGAAAACTAACATAAGGTCTGGGGTAATGGGATGAAACTGCACCAGCAGGTCCTAAAAATTGTGGATGCACTGCAGGGAAGCAAACCTTCCCACCAGATGATGAATCCGCATATGTTGTTGAACCACCAGAAAAAGTGGCTGAGGGCAATGGAAAGCTGGTTCCAAAAGGGAAGACGGGGTACTGAAAAGGGCTGGAAGGAAAGGGCACTGCAGGAGAGGATGACAACCCTGGTCCCCTGTATATATCAGGACTGAATGGGTTGCTACTACCAGTGGGACCCAACCACCTTTGCAGTCCACCTGTTGCAATAACGGGAAAAGGCTGCTCCCCTCTATCAGGCATAATCGACGGAATCGCGACTGCTGAATAATTGCTTCCCGAATGAAACCACGGCGAGAAGTTCCCCATTTCTGCATTGCTCATTCGAAGGCCTGAAACAGACAGTTGGGCTGGCAAACTGTTCCTGGCAAGCTGAACAAAAGGTGAAGGTTCAGCATTCATCTCATCAACAGCAGGCCCATTGTTTAAATCGAAGTCCCTGCAGGCACTAACTGCATCATTAAAAGGGCCACCTGACTTTGATTTGACTGGCACAGGTGGGACATCCATTCTACGACCACTGCTTGTGGGGTAGTTTCCCATATCAGAAGCATCATCAACACGGTTCAAATCAAGATCAAGTGCTTCAGAGCATCGAGCAGGAGCAGAACCCATCAGCTCCTCACGTGCCATTTCATGGTTATTGGTCAGGCTAGATAAATTGCCAAGCTCATTAGCAGAATCTTGAGAAGCCAAGTCCTCGAGTATTCTTTCATCAGGTACATTCAAGTCAATATCCAAAGGAAAGCGACCATTCTTGCCAGCTGTAGCATCAAGAAGAGAGATGGTTACAGTTTCCTGAGGCATCTCAGGAGCTTTCCGAGGTTCAGCTGGCCGAAAGGCACTAGTGGCTGCTGATCCCTTCCAACCAAGTTCCCCTTTACTCTTCAACAGGTCAACAGGTGGAACAAAAGGGCCTTTGGCAGCAGCAGTCACCGTAATTGAAGCAGGAATACCAGTAGACACCGAAGAAACAGGAAAAGGTAATGGGCTAACCAAACAAATAGCAGCTGAACATCCTACTTGGGTGAAGTTATTTGTCTCCCCAAGCTTTCCATCATCGACAGTAAATCCTTCGTTCAAATCAAATTCCACTTTGGCCTCCATATCTGACACCCCTGCAACAGATAAACAAGAAGCATCTGCAGTGGTTGATGCAAATTCCTCCGCATCATCTGCTTCTGCTCCAGTTAACTTGGACCCCCTAGACCTCTCATGTTGATCTGTTTCTTGCATGGGAAATGCAGGGGACAACTTGTGAGAAGCTGGTCTACCACGTTTCTTATGAACTTCTTTGCATGCCAAATTCTTCTCAAGATACTTGTCATCATGACTAGTGTCAGCTGAACCTAAACCAACTAACATTCGATTCTCAGGGCTTGATGGAGCATTACCTTCCAGCTCGTTACTTTCTGTTTCAGTCTTAACATGAATTGTTGCATCTCTTTCCTCATTTTTTTCAGTCTTCAATTCAATGCCCTTTTCAGGAACCAAATCTTTCCCACCACCAGAAGAATGCAGCACTTCATCAATTCCTTTCACAGCCTCAGAACGGATTATCAGAGCAAGTGGCTTTTCCTCTGTCTTCACACCACTATTCAACCCTTCACTCATAAGCTTCTTGTTCTTGCCATCAATTTCTAGGGATGGGTAAGATGATGACCCTTCAATGGCTTCCATCTGGACTTCTGGACTTGCAACCACATCACTGACCATATCCTTGTCCAACAAAGAACCACTTTCTTTTTCTTTAGCATCTACAATGGCATTTGCATTCACCTCACTAATTGCCTTCTTATTATGAAGAGGTTTGCCTCCTTCAATATCCATGGTTTTCTCCATTGCGCTTGCAGGGGAGGAAGCCACTGTAGCAGCTACTGTTGTTTCAGTTGATTTTCCATCACTTTCTAAAAATCGATCCGCAGTTAGCTGCAATTCCATACTAGAAGAATTAAAATGCCCACTGTCCCCTGCTACAGGTTTCTCCCCGGACATCAAAGAGGCAGGTTCATTACCTCCATCTTTAAGCCCAACATTACTGGAAATTACAACCTGCTCCTCATCCTCAACACCAGCACCATCAATTGTGTGGCTTGGAGTGAGGTCATTTACAGGAGATGACTCGACTTTCAAATCACTACCTGTGCATGAGGGCTCAACTGCAGGTGTGTTTCTTTGCGGAGAATCAGTGGGTGAAACCAAATCGGTCTTGGACATCTCTCCAGCAGCCACACTAGCAAGCAGGTTCATTCCAACATCATCTCCAGACATAGACACATTAGATTCTGAGTACTTGACACAACTTTCAATCAAAGCATTTATCGAGCGCAAAGAAGCCTCATGTGAATTCCACACTTTAAGTTCGTTTCCTGATGATAATGAAGCACCTTTAGCTTCCGCCAACTTTTTACTCTCATCATCAGTCTTACGGCACTTTTCATCTGTAATGGCAGCAGGCGATCCATCACCCCCATCTGAACCAGTCAGTACATCTTTGAAATCATTACTTTGCCATGATTCAGTATTCACATCTGAAGTATTATTAGCTCGATAACCATCACTCTTTTCCTTCAAGCTACGATCAAACTGGTCATGCTTCTCTGAAAGCACAGGAGAAGAAGCTCTACTATTCACCATTGAAGGGTCTTCAAACAATGCTCCACTGGCACTTTGTGCAGGACTGCGAACTCGATTTGGAATCTTAACAGTCAATTTATGACTGTTACCCTCCATGATGGGTCCATCAAGTGCCTTCTCACATGAAAATCCGGATTGTGACTGTCTTTCTGAGGCTGGATTTTTGTTTAAGGGACTCCTGCTTGAACCACTTTCCCTTAGAACTCCAGAAAGTGTGGAGCCAGGGAGTCCATTTATTGACTTCCGATGCCGTGAAGAACCACCTGATATCTTATTTCCACTCATTGAACCAGCGGTAGGGCTCCTGGCATCCTCCTTCACTGAAAGTCCAGTTTTGGTATGGTCACTAGAACAAGATTGACTATTGTGAGACTGACTGGAACTGCTGCTTTTTTCATCTCTCATGGTAGTCAGAGGGAGATCAGAGGCGACTCCAACAGCATGTTGAGGTTGGCTATCTCTGAAGTTAGTACTAGCCTGTGCAGGTGATGGCACTGATTTCATAGACCCTAAAGATGCAGATGCGCACCGAGAAGTGCTCTCCCCCAGGACAACCTTAGCTGGAGCAATTTTGGAGGCAGAGAGCTGTGGAACTGAGCTCTTCATAGCAACATCAGCGGATGCTCCTGTCTGTCTGTTCCCACCATGGGAAACTTCTGGAAGACGTGCTTTGGCAGGCCAGGGGACAGCCTGATTTGAACCGGACTTTGCATCATTGATGTTCATTTCAGCCTCAACGCGCTTCTTCCAGGTATCAACTAAACTCCTTGCTTTCTTCTGGATTTCCAAGTTTTTATGAGTACGCAAATGGTTCACAGATTTCCCAATGTTGCACATTTGCAAGGCCTGAAGATTTACAGGGAGCTTATCAAGTGCACGAAGTAAAACCAAGAGAAACTCCTCGATAGATTTATCACCATCCTTGGAGCCACTACCATCACCAATCCTCCCTTTATGTACTTCTTGGAGCCATTCGTCTAATACAGGCAGACCCTTGAGCTGCACGAATCGACTAAGGCAATCAAACTTATCTGTGGCTGCTAAAACACCAACAAGCATTGACCGCCCAGCTAAATCTATTTTCTCAGTTCTGTCAGGTTGCATAACCTGCACAAGTCTCTCAACCCCTTCAGAGTCTATAAGCCCTCCTTTCTCTGTAATTTTGGCAGTCTCAGACTTTAAATTGCTTTCCAATCTACTGCGGTTGGAATCCCCATCATCTGCTTTTGCAGTACGCTCTCGCTTGACAGGCTCAGAGGACTGATCTCCCCGCTCCCTTTTTTTCCCCTTTACTTGAGTTGGAACAGAGGAACCACTATTCTGAACACTATCTGAGCCAGCTTTCAGCTGAGATGTAGATGTAGGTCCACTCATTGGCTTTGGAGATCGAATGTCTGACTGCAATGTTGCATGCATTTCAATTTGAGTTTTATATAACAGCTGATCTACTTCTTCCTGGCGTTCCTGTAAAAGAAGGGCATTACCACCTTAACTATTCAACATATTAGAGCAAAATGGAAGATTCCCAAAAGCATAAAAGCTCACATCAATATAATCTTGATCAGTCAGCCACCATAAACACTTGTTCGTAATGTCATAAACCTGCCGACACACAAATGACGAAATCCCTGATGGAAGCTCAACACCTTTAGGAAGGAATGCAACTTTACACGGATGGAGTAGCGATGCAGCAGGAATCTCATCCTTATGAAAGGAATAGAAGATTTCGTTCGGCGCAGCTTCCAACAGGACGCCTTTGCCAAGCTTTACTTCAGCAGGACGATAAAGCCAGTTCACACCTAACTTCAATTTATCCTCTTTACCAGCAGCCAGCCAACGAATTATTCCAATGAAAGGTGGGGAATCCTGAGGGGGTTTGAAAAGAGCACAGTCACCAACACTGATTCTGCGGCCATCCTATAAGAGTGACAGGAAAAAAACTTCAGTTAATCAAGAAAAAAAAAATGCTCTTGAAGAAAAACATACAGTTCAGAAATAGATATACATTAGAAATAGCTGGTGTGGCCCACGGGGGGGTGTCTAAGGCCTATCATATGCTTAGTCAAAATAAAGAGTTTTGCAGGGATTAGAATTTATGAGATTGGGACATGATTGCAAGATTAACTCTATATCTTTTTCAATGCTTTATATTCCGTTCAAAGGAAGGGAGTTGAAGATAAGCATTGTTGGGTTCCCTTGAAAAGATGTCTAAAGTTACAGTGAGAGTTGCATTTATCATGCAGACAAAATGCTTAGGAGAATTGGGAAAACTATTGATCATCTCCTTCTTCATTGCGATAGATTTAGGTTGATTTGTCCTCAAAATGTTTGAAGTTGACTAGGTTATGCCTAGACAGAATCTAGAGCTTTTGGCATGTCGGAAAAGAAGGGTTTTTCAGAACAATCTTAATATCATTTGAAAATCATTTGAAATGTATTGTGGTATATTTGGAAAGAATGGAATATATTTTTTACAAGAATGGAATGCCCAAATTTGCAAGAAGACAAGTTCAGCTCTACAACTTTGTTTTCTTAAGTCACTTTTCGGAGTGCTATTCTGTTAATGCCCTCAATACTCATAGAACATTTTGCATTCTTTTTCATTATCCTTGATCTTTGTTGGTTGATTTTTCTTGCATACATCTTGTGTACTAGGTTGTGCTCTTTGCGAAAATAATATTGTTGTTTTCACTTAACAAAAGAAAATCAAGAATCTTCCAGTCAAGATGAGTGTGCAACTTCATTTTAGAATAAATGAACTCATATAACAAAGTGTTAAAATAGCCACTAGATTTAAAAGGAAAGATTTAAAAAATTGTAAGGGAAAACTAGGAGGGCTTTTCAAGCACCTAAATAATCATGAGACTATTCGGTCCCCCGTCCCACAAGTAGCCAGCAAGTTTTTTATAGGAAATCAAAATTTTCCTTATATAATGCCAAGTCTTAGTCCTAGTACATAGGAACTATATAGTTCCAAGAGAAACACCTAACAAGGAAAATAAAAAGATACAAGGACCACCAAAGAGGCAAGGAAAATAATTTGAACCAAATGACATTTCTTGAGGTACTTTAGCCCCGAGATGAAAAGTATGGGATGCTAACCCCTTGGAATAATATTAAAATATATAAATTTAGAAACATGAAACCCTACTCTTCTTTACCCACATCATCAACTTTCCCATTATATGTCATTAAATAAAAATTATATACATGTAGTTAATATTAAAGTTATATGTTAAATACAAGGCTATAAATTTTCATTTAAAGCCAGTAGTATTTTTGTTCTAACACGTTTTTTCCTCAACTCATGCCTTTTTAATGTTGCAAGTAAAGGATTCGTAAAAGTAAAAAAAAAAAAAAATCTAGAGGAAGCTAAAGGACTTGTAAGTTATTACTTTTGATAGGCAATTTTACTTTGGCACACTAAACAAAAAGCTCTTTACTTAAGCAAAATTTAAGGTTTCCCATCACTATCATAGCAACAAAGAAGAATATAGGGATTGAGAAAAACAAGGCGTTCAACCAAATTGTGGAGATAAAAAATGTGTAATATTCTTAGAACTTCTATTTATTGCGTAATGGGTCAAGGATGTTAACTTAGTCACGTATAGCATTTCATTTAATGCACCATATGCTATCTTGACCGTGAACAAAATCAAGAAAACTGACATCATAGAACATCCATCAACTAGAGAATGAGTAGACCACAAAGAATAGGCAGCTTTCTTTGTCTGGACAACATCTTTGGACAAGATGCTTACCACAAGATAATCTGAGGAAACAACAGGTTATTGTCCTAGATTGGTGTTGTATGTGTAAGAAGCATAGGAGTTGATCATCTGTTTTTACATTGCGAGGTGGCCAAGGCTATATGGGATGATTTTTTCTCAAGAGTCGGATTGCCTTGGGTTATGCCTTGTAGATTGGTGGATTTCCTCGCAAGCTGGAGAGGACTACACAAAGATTCTCAGGTAGCGGCAATTTGGAGATTGGTACCAATATGCATGTGTTGGTGTATTTGGAGGGAGAGAAATGCTAGGTGTTTTGATGATCAAGAGAGAACAATGGATGAGCTTAAAGTTCTCTTTTTTAAGTCATTGCTCCTATGGGCGGGGGCAATAGTTTGTAATGGACGTAGTGTCCATGATCTTCTTCTTTCTATTGTAACCTCTAGCTAGGCGTTTTTTCATGTATACTTCCTGTGTACCTGGGCTTTGCCTATTTCTATGAATACAATATCTTTGATTACCTAAAAAAAAAAAAAAAAGTTCACCTACAATCGACGTAATATTAAAGCACATCAAACTGACAACACACACCCTCCCTTGCGGGGTTGGGGGAAACAAGGGAAGAAACTCCAATGTTGACCCCACAACCAACATTAACTTTTTTATAGGTACCAACACCAACATTATTCTCAAAACCGACGTAAGCAATTCAATGAAAAGAAACCCTTTTACCCTACAGCGGAGGCCTTTGGCAAATTCAAGCCCTTTTAACATCAGAAAACTTATTTTATATAAGTAAAAGGATTGTTAATAGGTATAAGACCTCATTTAGGTGAGACTTGAATCACAATGTTATGAATAACTGGTTGAATAGTTAGTCTTGGTGTCTCAGACCCAACGACACTTAAGCAGACAAAAAAAAAACTGAATAGCTTTCCGGTTACACTTATCAATCGATTCCCCATTTTCCACGGTTAAATCTTCAGAATTCTTCATTCAACCTACTACGAATTGCTTGTATCATAATACAAGTTTTATTTCCTCAATTTAGTCCACTCAAGCCAATTCAATAATAGATAAAAATAAAATCATTAATTAGCTCGATTCCCCTATCAACCAAACCAATTCAGTTATATTTATTAGGAAATAAGGTTCATTTCCTACTTTCTAAAACAATCAAACCTAAATCACCCTCTCCTCCACCCCCCCCCCCCCAACCCGCGGGGCGGGGGGCCCAAAAGTCAAAACAGACGCCCACAAAATCTCATCCAAAAAAATCAAATCCAGCAACACATAAATTTCGAAGAAGAAAAAAGCCCGGAAAGTATAACCTTGCAGAATGAATTAACTGAAGACGAAGAAGAACCATCGGCAGTGGCGGCTACGATCGTACGCGTAGGGACTGTCCACATGTGCGGACTCCGTTTCCTCTCCTCAACAGCCCGCCCAATCCCATGCATAGCCTTGCATCTTCCCCAATCCCTCCTCCTTCGATCCCACCTTCTATCCCTTCCGCTAGTACCATCAATTCCAGACCTCCGTTCCCAAGTCACCAATTCTCCTACCTCAATTTCTTCGCCAATTCAAAATCCACAAAACCCTAGATCGATCCAAACTCATTTCTTCCGCGGACAAAACAGAAACCCTAATTCTCTCCCAGCCTCAATTCGAGTCCCATTCTGCCCGGATTACTCGGCCTAATTGAAGCTCAGATCCACCGAAATAGTGCGAGTTTTTGGGTCCAGAGAAAAGAAGTGCGAGAATCTAGAGAGAGAGCCAGACGGGGAAAGGAAAGGTGTAGTTAGACTTGGCAACGGGAATGAGTTGGGTCGGTTTCGTATCCGCGTTCAATTTGTTGGAGTCAATCATCTGAATCGGGTCGTTTTTACCCGGTTCTTGCCATTCAAATTCTGTTTTTTTTTTTTTTTCCTACGTAATTCAAATCAACCTGCTAGATAAAAGCGGTTTGGCGTACCAAATCGTGTATTGATATTGATGTCTTTTTTTATTACAAAAAAATAAAAGAAAAAAATTTTTGAGAGAAGAGAAAATTCTCTATCTCACAAAAATTATTTCCGTCTTCAATTCATACTATTTCATTAAACGAATATCTTACATGTCAGTATCGGTACGCAATTTAATGAGTTCGTAAGAAGACTTTTACAATTCAAATTCGATAATACCAAATGAAGTCTAAAAATAAAAGATAAAAATAATAAATCACATGTTAGTATGTTGTGATTTTTCTAAAACTATACCGGTTAAACTATCAATTTCGACGATCACATCTCTAAATTATTAAAAAATAATTACAATGTATCTTCTTTTCTATTAAAAGGGTACATTTTTGTTTCAAATTTTTTTAGAATATTTTTATTTTTAATGAAGATCATTTTTTTTCAATTTTTTTTTCTATGAAGGGCTACATTGTAAGTTTATGATAAATTGATAGCGCGAGATAATTTCAAATTAATAATAATTTTCTTAGAATATCATGATTGGGATTATCTAAGCAATGCAAAGCTTAAGGAGTGGTTTGGATCAATGTTTTGAATACCGTACCGGACGCTGTATCGGTCAAGGCACTGAAACGAAATATTTCAATACCGGTACCATTTCAGAATAGCGTTTCGGGATAACATTTCGGAATAGTCGATATATAAATAAATTATATATATAAATTATATTTTAAAATAATAGTTTATATATAAATACATATATATATATAAATTATAAATAGTCTAGTCTGAATTGAGGGTTAAAAAATAAACTTGTAGTTTGAAAAAAAAAAAACTGGCCGAAATTTAGGCCGGTACAGGCTGAAATTTAGGCCGATACGGCCAATATTTTGGTTGGTACGAAATGGATATAGTCCCTGTACCGGCCGGACGACCAGTACGAAAAATTTCGACCGTACCGATCGGTATGGAACGAAATTCAAAACTATAATTTGGATTCAGAGATGGGTTGAGATGGTTTGTGAATAGTAGAATAAAAATTAAATTATTTATTATATTTTGTATGAAAATTTGAGAAAGTTGTTTTGAAATTTAAAAAAATTGAATTATTTATTATATTTTGTATGAAAATTTGAAAGAATTGTAATGATGAATGAGATGAGTTTAGGTGTGTTGAGATTGATTACGAATACAAACGAGACCTAAGAGTACTGGCGTTGGCTTTGTCATATGCCCAAATATAAGTATATCTGAGTTATGAGCTATAGTAGTTGCCTATATATATGTAATTAAAAAATAATTTATCCATTTAAATTATTTATGTTATTTTATTTATGAAGTTAATTTAGGTTTGCTAGACAAATTTTATATATTTTGACGTATACATGGTTGGAAATTAATAAAAAAAATAAAAAAGTATTTAACAAAAAAGATTAAAAATATATATAAGAATTTAAAAAAAAATAGAAATTAATATTATATAGAGTAAAATTGCTAATTGATGCGGGATTCAACTTTTGAATGGGTAGTAAAAAGCCAACTCTAAAATAGTTTCATATGTTGAAGTTAAGAGTAAAGTCCTACGTGATTGTTGGTTGGTCATATTCATTGAGAATTTCTTGTAAGTTGGCATGTTATTTTTGAAAAGCAACTTGATCTTCCTTGTACAAGTTTTTATTTGCTAAAAAATTCGAGACCAAAAATATCAATCAAAACTTGTTGAAACTAGCTACCTTATTCTTCACAAAATCTGTCCATTTTCGATTATCAATTCAAGTGCCTCATTCACTAGACTATATATAAATATATATATATATTATTATATATGCAAGTTTCTTGGCTTAGCAAAAAGTAAATTCAAAGATTCAACTTTAGAATAAAACTGACACGTAAGCATGTAAAATTATATTTGGGCATTTCTTATATGGACCAAGTAATTTTCTTAGGTCTTGTTTGAATAGTAAAATCCTTCAAACTCATCAAATCTCATCTCAATATCCAAACACCATAAATACAAACATTTTTCAATTTCAAATTTTCAGCCATTTTGTCCAATCATTACTCAATCATTATAATTTTCTCAAACTTATACACAAAACACAAAAAATAATTCAACTTTTTCAAATCACAAAATAAAAATAATTTTAAAAAATTATATTCTAATAATATTTTAGCTTTATAATATTTTTATTCAACTCTTTCTCTCATTTTCCAAAATCTCATAAAATATATTAACTCAAACAATTTCACTACTACTCACAAACTATTTCATTCCCCCCCTCTATTAGTCCATATAACGAGCTCATGAGGGGTCTTTGGGAAAGGGGGAGAGAGCCCGATCAGGCCCAACAACCCTTTTCTAAAAGGAGTTAATGGGACTCCACAAAGTACTCGGCCCATTGTGGGAAAACCAGACCAGCAGGAGCAGATGAGACTCACCTCCTTGACACCCAACCCTCGAGAACCTACGCAGGCAAATGGGCGAGAGATACGAGGAACTTTCGATCTCTTAACAACAGAGATTGAGGGGTTTAACAATGAACATCCGCGGGATAAAAAAAAAGTCAGGGAGTCACGCCGCATTAAATGATCATGACTAGATGAATAGTTGAAGTGGCATGAACTCTCTAAGGCAAGATATGAGTTGTCCCGCCCAAAAGCCTAGTATAAAAGCCAACTCTCAAATACTAAAAACTCTCTTAATTCTTCTAAACTCATGCACAAACTACTAAGGAGATATAATGATATACTGACTTAAGTATTGGAGATTCCCCAGTCTCCACCAAGGCCCCTCCACTCTGTGTTTTCTTAAGTGTGCAGGTACGAAAATCAAGACTCGAGTTGCTGGAATCTAGCCCAGAGGTGTATAAAACACAATGTTAACACAATACATTATTTGTAATATACAAGTTAAGAAATTAGTGTTCAAAGAGTTTCTTGCAAGTTTTGTTTGAAAAACATAATGAGGACTGATAATGAATTAGCATAATGATTGCTTGCATTTTGTAAGCCTAGTTTATACTATAAACTTCTATATTAGTCAGAAAACTGGGACCCAAATCGATGGGGCTATAGTGTGATTGTTAGTGGTTTTAAGATTCTAGCATTGTCTATCAACCTTTAAATAGTTTTTTTTTTTTTTTAATTATTAAGAAATAAGGAAAATACTAATTTGCCCCATAGTTTTTTATACCATAAACGATATACACTGGACTGCTACTGATGCTAACATTAATGTCTTAAAAGTCCTAAAAAAGGGCTAGATATAGCCTACAATAATATTACCAGTAGCCAAATATAGAGTGGTCACGGATTTCTATTGAGTTTTGTAGACTTCAGCAGTAAAGATTCAAATTCATATTGAATGTGGTAAACTGTAATTGCAGGTAGTACATGAAACTTCATGGGTGGGAAACTTCCATCATAACATGTGATATGCTTGGATTTTAGGAGTTTAATAGTAAAAACTCCATAAGCAATAATTAATACTTGGTCATGACGGAATTTGTTTGAAGGTAAAAATTACTAAATAATGATTTGTATAAGTCCCAAATATACAAGTTTGGTACAATTCCTTTGTGAAAAAGTGAATCACACCATAAAAAATATTAAAAAAATTACTTTTTTAATAAGACTCACTTTTTAACAAAAGACCTGCATAAAACTTCCACACTTTAAATTTATATCTAACATTACTCTTTTTATTAATATTTTGTGTAAAAGCTAGGTTAGGTCCTCTTCATAATTACAAAATTCTATTCTCACTTTGCTAATCTTTTGGTCTGCTCCATTGAAGACACCTTTCAAAATCAGTGAAGAGAGGAAGGTTTGGGGTACTAATATGTTGTTGCAGCATTTATGATTCATATTGATCAGGAGTTTTGCTATTCATCATCCCCACACACCACATACCGCACTTATTTTTATTATTTTTTAGTTTTTTTTATTTTTTTTATTTTATTCTTCTTAAACTAATTGATTTCTTCTACTTTTTATCCGTACATTACACATTTGGTAAGAGTAAAAATAATAATAAAAAATAAAAATTATTAGTATGTGGTGGAATGATGACGAGTAAAATTTTTCATTTGGGAAATGATACAAATACAACTGTTGGACAATTTGTACATCAAAGTCAAACAAAATTTAAATGAAATGAATTCTAAAGAAAATTAATTATCTTATAACATAGTTTTGCAAAAATTATAAAATAGTAGCATTTTATAAGTCACAATCTAGTCGATTATGATTGTATCATTGCACTAATTATGATTATGAAATCCCTCTTATCTGGTAACTCTCCAATTTAGCTTGTATCCTATTTTTTGTTTTTTTTTAAGATATCCCAATGTATCCTAAACTCAATTGATCCTGGTATAACTCGACTTGAAATTAGTTAATTAAATAAACAAAGTTTGAAAAAAAAAACACTATTCATTTATTAAATGGACCAAACTAGTACAAACTTGTTTCAATTCATATGAATTTGTATTTTTTTTATTTTTTATTTAAATAAAAAGAAGTATCTATCGAGTTTCAACCAGAGTACAAAAATAATCAAAACAAGCCAGAGCTCAGATACAACTCATTAAAGAAAAAAGAGAAGAAAAGGAAAATTGTTTAGAGTAATGATAAACGTACAACTCTTTATGCAAATAACAGTGGTTTGAGATTATTGCAGAGCATGTGAAAACGATTTTGTCACGCTATAATCTTCAAGGTTTCTTATCAGTACTGACTAGGTTTTAGTGAGAACTGCTATATCTACACAGACCTATTACACACTCACTTGACAATAACAATGCAAGTTTTGGCCCAACAAAACGTTAACTAAAGATTCAAAAAAGGAAAAATAAAACTGACCTATCAGCATATAAAATCGCTTTTGTAGGATTCCTGTACAGATGAAGTAATTCTCTTGTAAATAACATGAAGTTAAACGAAAGTTTTCTTTCTGTCCAAACAACAGATTACTTGAAAGTTATGGTTGCAAATTTGCCCTGAAAGCAAAGAAATGATGCCTCTATTCATGTAAAGCTTCTCACATAGCTCCACAAATACATCAGAGTAATTCTAGCACCTAGAGGCATGCAGGACATAAACTCCATGCGTATTGTACTCCTGATATGCAATTAAAGCTAAACTAAGAACGTAAGGAGAAGAAAACCCCAAAACTGAACAATATAAAATCTCCAGAGTGTTGTACTCCTTGTAAGGATCCGACTGTGCAACAGCGCTAATCAATCTGGTTTATGCTAAAATCTGTCATGCATGCACACAAAAATGCAAAAACACCTATGCATTCACCGATCCATGTGAGCGTGTTTCCACAGTTCTTCTTTTAACCTATTGCTATAACTCAACTAATTCTTCAAGAGCAATTCATATTCTTCTTGAGCAATGCTAGATACAGTCCCCAAATGGGGACTGCAATGCAAACCCAGGCAATTTTATCTTTAAAAATTTTTAAAATTACAAAACTATCATTCCTAAAATGATGTTTTTTCTTATTTAATAAAGGGTCCGCACATACAGTCCCCAAGTGGGGACTGTAAATAGAATTTCTCTTCTTCTTGATATGCAATTAACCATTCGCAGCAATCCATAATAACCATATACAGCAACTCTAACAAAAAATACTAGTCTCAGGTATGGAATAAATATGCACAGCTAACATACATAAACAGCTTCCAACCAAGTCAAGCAAATAAAAGTGATCACTTAGCCCCCAATATGAAACTCTAGTGCAACGCACACTCTACCATGTGTCAAACGGGTGCAAAGAGAAACTTAGACTATAGGGAGAGTAATTTACAACTTCGATATTTTATAAGTCGCATCGCAAAAAGATGGTAGTTTACGGGGGTTAACAGTGTAATTTTACCAAGCATCAAGACGGTTTTGGTACATACTACAGTCAATGTCAGTCGCAATCTCTTACTACACATGTGTGAACAGCACCACAACAAACAATAAAAACATTTTTTCAGCATGCATAAGCAGAACAAACTCAAAAAAACAAAACCCTCAAAAGTAAAAAGCTTCTAGATGTGGCCTCTCATGTAATTGAATGGTATGTGAGAAAACTTGTAGCAATCTGGCAGAAAATCCACCATGACGACTAATTTAGTGTGAATATATTAAATAAAAGGAAGATAGAATACATTTTTTTGGCAAGTAGAATACAACATCAAGCATAGCTTATCAAAAAACATCGCACATAGCAACTAAACCATGCCAAAACAAGAAAAGTTCAGTTCCCAAAATTCGGTGACCAGTCAGTTCTATATATTTATGATTGGTAGATAGGAGGGGAAGAGACAGAATAATTTAACGAGAAACCACATACAAAAGGTGTTGGCTCAAAATCAGTTCTGCAATCCAACCTTCATACCGGAAGAGGGGCAAGGCAGGGAAGCGTTGAGTCCAATGGCATATATTGTTGATGCACTGAATACCAGTAGGGGCACCAAATTCGAGTTCTGGGAAACAGAGATCAAATGCTTTCGAACAGTTAAAATATCTACAAAAGGGAAATTGATCTGCAGCCACCCAGAACAAATTCAAGTAACAAGTAGCTCGTAGACCCCAGACAGATTCCACTAAAATACAATTTGATACAGAGAATGGATGGGGGTCGGAGACTATGAACAACATCAGATAACTCACTTACCACCCATCCTTAACAATCACACAAGTCAGATGACGGCCTCTGGGGATTAGCCAACACCCATCCTCAAAGCACTGAAGAGAAAATATAAATAACAAAAAAAATTTAGGGTATAAAAATTGTCATTTCAATGGGAAAAAAACATGACAATGTGTGAATACCAGGGGGAAAAACATTAGATTCTACGAAATATTTCACCAAATAATGCTAAGGGTAAAGGAGAGATCCTTTATCACTCTCCTAGGTGACTAGACCTGCACAGGGAAGTGCCAAATACAGAAGAAAACTTACAAGCTGTTCATGGTTCACTAGATTGTGTCATTACTCATCCCTACTGCCACGAGGATTGCTTGTATCCATCCCAACCTCCCTCGGGTTCCTTTCTCTTCGAAACACCACCTGCCATCTGGATCATCCTTGCTTGTTCGTCTGCTAGAGCTTGTGAACCAGAAACAGATAGATGCCTCAGTGGAAGAGATGGCTCATCTCTCCCATCCACATCTAGGCCACCAGGCCCAGCATTAAGGTCTAAGCCATGTCTTCCCCATTTCCTACTGCTCTCACCACTACCATTAATGTTACCATCAGGGAAGCTTACAACAAAAGGCCTAGGAAATTGGGATGAAACAGCACCAGCAGGTCCTAAAAACTGTGTACGGACTGTAGGAAAGCAAACCTTCCCTCCAGATGGTGAGTCCACATATGTTGTTGAACCACCTGAAAAAGTGGCTGATGGCAGTGGAAAGCTGGTACCAAAAGGAAAGACAGGGTATGGAAATGGACTGGAGGGGAAGGGCACTGCAGTAGCGGATGATAACACTGGCCCCCTGTATACATCAGGACTAAATGGACTGCTGCTACCAGTGGGACCCAACATCCTTTGCGGCCCACCAGGTGCGACAATTGGGAAAGGTTGCTCCCCTCTATCAGGCATAATTGACGGAATAGCAATAGCAGAATATGTGCTTCCTGAAGGAAACCAAGGTGCGAAGTTTCCCATTTCTGTATTGTTCATTCTGAGGCCAGAAAGAGGCGGTTGGGATGGCAGACTGCTCCTTGCTTGCTGGCTAAACTGCGAGGGTTCAGCACACACCTCATCAACTACAGGTCCATTGTTCAAATCAAAGTCCCTGCGACCACTCATTGCACCATTAAGTGCACTGCTGGATGTTGATTTTCTCGGCAAAAGTGGGACATCTACCCTACGAGTATTGCTGCTTGTTGCGTAATTCCCCATATCAGAAGCATCATCAACTAGGTTCAAATCAAGACCAAGTCCTCCAGAACCACGGAGAAGATTGGAACCTATCTGTTGTTCACGTGCCAGTTCACGACTATTCATAGGCCCAGATAAAGTACCAGGCTCCTGAGTGCAATTTCGTGAAACGAGATCCTCAAGGAATCTCTCATCTGGTACATTCAAGTCAATATCCAATGGAAGGCGACTCTGCTTGCCAGCTGTGGCATCAGGAAGAGGAATGTTTGCAGTTCCCAGTGACATTTCCAGAGGTTTCCTGGGTTCAGCTGGTCGAAAGGCACTGGTGGCTGCTGATCCCTTCCAACCAAGTTCCCCTTTACTCTTCAGTAGGTCATCAGGGGGAACAAAGGGACCCTTTGCAGCAGCTGTGATGGTAATTGAAGCAGGAAGGCCACTAGACACAGAAGGAAGAGAAAAAGGTAATGGGCTAACCAAACGAACAGCAGCAGAACATCCAGGTGCAGCCAAGTTATTATGTTCCCCAAATTTTCCATCATCCACACTAAAGCCTTCATTCAAATCAAATTCTACTTTTGCATCCATGTCTGACACCCCAGAAACAGGAATAGAAGCAGCATGGGCACTGGTTGATATACATTCCTCCGCATCCTCTGTTTCTGTGCCAATCAACTTGGATCTCCTAGAGCTCTCAGGCTGTTCTGTTTCTTGCACAGCGAGTGCAGATGAAACCGTGTGAGGAGCGGCTCTACCTCGTAGTGCAAGGTCATCCTTGCTTTCCAAATTTTCCTCCACGTGTTCACCATCACGATCAGAAAGAATGGGAGCCAAACCGACTGAAATTCGATTCTCTGGACTTGAAAAAGCATTACTGTCCTGCTCATTTCTACGATCGTCAATCTGACTCACAAAACCCCTCACATCTGTTTCCTCAATATTTTCAGCCTTCAGTTTACTGACATTTTCTGACAGCACATCTTTCCCACCACCAGAAGGAAGCACCACTTCTTGATTGCTTCCTTTCACATCATCAGAATGCATCATGGATGCAGAAGGCTTCTGCTCAGTCTGCACAGCATCACCCAACCCTTCAACGGCTTTCATCTCAACCTTAAGACTTACAATTTCATCCTTGCCATCATCTTCTTTCAGCAAAGAGCAACTTGCTTTTTCTTTAACATCTGGAGTGGCACCCATACTCACCGCACCATCCATCTTTTTCTCCTGAGGTGGTTGGCTTCCTTCAATATTCATAGTTTTCTCTACAGTGCTTGCAGTGGAGGAAGCCATTGATGTAGCTACTTTTATTTCAGCAGATTTTCCATCACTCTCTACACATGCCTTTGCAGTTTGTTGTAAATCCCTACCAGAAGAAGTTAAATATCCAGGGTACTCTCCCATTGGTTTCTCCTCGGAAACCAAATCGACAGAACTATCTTCTCCAACTTTAGGTCTAAGATTAGTGGAAATAACACCCTGCTTCTCATGATCTTCATCAGCACCATCATGAGACTGACTTTCTTCTCTAGTAAAGTCATCTACCAAAGATGATTTAACTTTAACTTTGGGATCACTGTCTGTGCAGCAGTGCTCAACTGTAGGTGTGTTTCTTAGTGGAGAATTGATGGGTGAAACCAAATCTGACTTGGACATCTCACCAGCTGCCACACTGGCAAGGAGGTTCATTCCAACATCATCCCCAATGGACATAGATGCATTAGTTTCAGAGTACTTTACACAACTATCAATTAAAGCATTTATAGAGCGCAAAGAAGCATCCTGCAAATTCGCTGATTCAAGTCCATTCCCTGATGATGAGGAAGCAGCTTTAGCTTTTGCAATTTTTTTACTGTCTTCACCAGTTCTGCAACGTTCTTCATCAGTAATGGCTACAGGGGATCCATCACCATCATCAGACCCAGTCAGTACATCCTTGAAATCATTACTTTGCCAGGATTCAGTATTCACATCTGAAGTTACATTAGCTCGATATGTATCACTCTTCTCTTTGAGAGTACGATCAAACTGATCATGTTTCTCAGAGAGCACGGGGGAAGAAGCTCTGCTATTCATGATTGAAGGGTCTTCAACTGATCCTCCACTGGCACTTTGTGCTGGACTACGGCCTCGATTTGAAATCTTCACAATCAATTTGAGACTATTAGCCTCAGAGACGGGCCCATCAAGTGTCTTTTCAGACTGTATTAGTTTCTCTGAAGCTGAATTTTTGTGCAAGGAACTTTTGCTTGAAGTGATTTCCCTTTGAACTCCAGATGCAGCTGAGCCAGGAAATCCATTGACCGATTTCCGATGCCGTGAAGAACCACCTGAGACCTTATTTCCATTCATTGAGCCAGCACTAGAGCTCCTTGCATCCTCCTTCACCGAAAGTCCCCCTGTTTTAGCATGATCACTAGAACATGATTGACTGTTGTGAGATTGACTAGAACTGCTGCTTTTCTCATCCCTCACTGTTGTCAGAGGGAGATCAGAGGTGCCACCGGCAGCATTTTGAATCTGACCATCTCTTACATTAGTATTTGCTGGTGCAGGAGATGGCACCGATTTCATAGAACCTGGAGATGCAGATGCAGATGGAGACCTGGTAACACTCTCCCCCTGGATAAGCTTAACCGAGGCAGTTTTAGATGCAGAGAGCTGTGTAACTGAGCTCTTTATTACAGCTTCAGTGGATGTGCCAGAGTGTCTGTTACCACCATGTGAAACTTCAGGAAGGCGCAGTCTTGAAGACCAGGGAACAGCCTGATTTGAACCAGACTTTGAATCATTGATGTTCATTTCGGCCTCAACCCGTCTTTTCCATGTGTCAACTAAACTCCTTGCTTTCTTCTGGATTTCCAAGTTCTTATGAGTGCGTAAATGATTCACAGACTTTCCAATGTTGCACATTTGTAAGGCATGAAGATTTACAGGCAGCTTATCAAGAGCCCGAAGCAAAACCAAGAGAAACTCCTCAACATTTTTTTCACCATCGCCAATCTTTCCTTTATGGACTTCTTGGAGCCATTCATCAAATACAGGCACACCCTTGAGCTGCACAAACTGACCAAGGCAATCAAACTTATCTGTGGCTGCTATAACACCAGCAAGCATTGACCGCCCATTTAAATCTATTTTTTTCTCATTTCTTTCAGGCAGCATGAGTTGCACCAATCTCTCAACCCCTTCAGAGTCTATAAGACCTCCTTTTTCTGTAATTTTTAAAATTTCAGATTTTAAATTGCTTTCTACTCTGCTAAGACCAGAATCCCCATCATCAGTCTTCGTAGTACGCTCTCGTTTGACAGGCTCAGATCCCTGATCTGCACGCTCCCTTTTCTTTCCCTTAACTTGAGAAGGAAGGGAAGAGGCACTATTCTGTACACTATCGGAACCAGCTTTCAACTGCGATGTTGATGTTGGACCACTCATTGGCTTTGGAGATCTGCCACCTGGCTGCAATGTTGCATGCATTCGTATCCGAGTCTTATATAACAGCTGATCTATCTCTTCCTGTTGCTCCTGCAAGCAAAATTCAAATTTCGGTTCAAGAAAAAAATTAATCAAGTCCACAGAGAGTCAACAAATGGAAGCAAAAGAAATATGTGCAACAGTATAAAACCAACATTCATAAAATCTTGATCCGTTAGCCACCATATACGCTTGTTCGTAATGTCATAAACCCGTCGACACACGAATGAAGAAACCCCTGATGGAAGTTCAACACCTTTACGAAGGAAAGCAACTTTACAAGGATGCAGTAACGATTCGGCAGAAATCTCATCCTTATGAAAGGAGTAAAAGATTTCGTTTGGCGCAGCTTCTAACAGCACGCCTTTGCCAAGCTTTACTTCAGCAGGCCGATAGAGCCAATTCACACCTAATGTTATCTTATTCTCTTTACTCACGGTCAACCAATGAATTAGTCCAACAAAAGGTGGGGAATCCTGAGCTGGTTTGAAAAGAGCAGTCTCACCAACACTGATCTTGCGCCCATCCTGAGAAGTGGAAAAAAAAAAAAGAACATTAATACAGAAACATTACAAACAGCTATTGCCAATGGTAGACAACCAGCCATAAGCAGCATACAAGAGAAGACCATCTTGGTTTTCATATATATAAAAAACATTTCCATTTTTTCATTAAGAAAAAAAAAACTGATTACTAATAAAATTATGGGCTGAACAGGTGCCAAGACTCTCCGACTCTGAGCAACCCCAAGCACAACTAGTCCCATACTACACATATTGGGAAATTCTCGGGACAAATCCTAGGGGTTGGCCACCAAAGGTTTTAAGTACAAGGATTTGAACTCAGACGGCCGTTCTTGAGGCCTTAAGCTCAATGCTGAGGAGCCATGACATCCAACCCTTAGCATCATTACTTAATGCCAATACAAGTACTACACCAAGCAACACTACTTTTATTGGGGTTAAACAATCATGACATTTAAAGTATTAATATATAAAATTACTACTATGGGAAATTAGAAAAAACTGATTCGAAGTCATGGAGCTTGAAACTGTAAACATAAATATATTGATTGAACAAAAATCTGTCGGAGGTACGAGTCTATGACATCAAAAAGGTAGTTTTGGAGAAGCATCATTAATCTTGGAGATAAGTTCAAGGATGAAGTAAAGGTTCTAAAGTGGAAGGCAGTTCTAGAAAAAGTAGCCAATATGTCCAGATTTGAATTAGGGAAGAGGTACTTCTGATGAGCTGTGCCTCTGTGGGTACTACTTTTATTGGGGTTAAACAATCATAACATTTAGGGCAGGTTTGGGGGGTGGGACGAGACACAAAATTTTCATCTCATCTCATCTCATCATTACACATTTTTCAAATCCCCATACAAAATATAATAAACAATTCAACTTTTTCAAATCTCAATATAATAATAATACTAAAACATAATATTTTAAACACTAAAACAAAACACAAAATTCTCATCTCACCCCCCAAACCTGCCCTTAAAGTATTAATATATAAAATTACTACTATGGGAAATTAGAAAAAACTCATTCGAAGTCATTGAGCTTGAAACTGTAAACATAAATATATTGATTGAACAAAGATCTGTCGGAGGTACGAGTCTATGACATCAAAAAGGTAGTTTTGGAGAAGCATCATTAATCTTGGAGATAAGTTCAAGAATGAAGTAAAGGTTCTAAAGTGGAAGGCAGTTCTAGAAAAAGTAGCCAATATGTCCGGATTTGAATTAGGGAAGAGGTACTTCTGATGAGCTGTGCCTCTGTGCGTGTGTGTGTGTGTGTGTGTTTTATATATGAAGTTAAAGAGGAATTTATGGGGAAATTTTACACAAATCCAGGATCTGAATATACATTCAAACCAGAGCAAATCGCAAATCTCCAAGCATAGAGCAGGCCCACCCACAAACTAATATAAGGCGACCACTTAAACATTTCTGATGCACTTCTGCACGAATACTAAAAGATTTCCTATTTGGTAGACACACAATTGATAATCTCCACTAATTCTATTGGGTTCCCTTTAGTTGTCCGTTACATGTCTTCAAATCAGATTCTCGTTCGTAAAATTAGATTTATAGACTGAAAATATAAGCAACTAAAATACAAAGTATGAAAAATGTATTACTTTTGAGGTTAAAAATGTAAACACCAAAGTTGCAACTTCTGACAATTTAAAACTGGTGAGAGTTTAAAGATGAAAATCTGATTTTTGGAATTATGTGGATATGTAAAGAAAAAAATCTCTTGGCTTTGGAAATTGTGAAAGTTTATTTTTGGAAAGTTTCTTGGGAATTATGTGCAAGTTTGTTGAATGTAAAAACAATAACTTTCACGTAATTCCCAAAAAATTCCTTCATTCCTCAATTTCGAAATTACCCAAACTAAAGTAAAATAAATCCTCATATAATCAGATGCTCTCCAAATCGACCTAAAAAAATACCCCACAATTCACAAAACCTCACGCCATTTTTCTCGTTTACAAAACATTTTAAATCGCCAAAAGCCCCAAACGGCAGAGATTTTCAGCCACCAAAAACTAAAAATCAAGAATTAAATCCCATAAGAAATTTTAAAAATTAAAAAATCTAATTCCCCCGAAAAGAGAGAAATTAAACCTTGGAAAAAGAATTAGCTGAAGACAAAGTCGAGGAAGAAGAACCATCCGCCGTGGCAGCTACGATCGAACGCGTGGGGATTGTCCACACGTGCCGACTCCGTTTCCCTTCCTCAGCAGCCAGCCCATGCATAGCCTTGCATGTTCCCCAATCCCTCCTTCGATCCCTACCACGAGTAACATCAATTCCAAACCTCTATTCGCACGCCACCAATTCACCCTACCTCAATTCCTCACCAATTCGCAGCCCCACAAAACCCTAGATCGATCCGAAACCCCAGCCCCCACTGTTTGCTGCGCGAAAAAAACTCAAACCCTAATTCCTCACAACCACAATTCAATTCCACTTCTAGGGCTTTCCCAATCCCAAATAATCGATCCAACCAAACCTCAGATCCACCCACCACCGAAGGGAGAAGCAATAGCGAATTCGAGCCGGCCTTCGATCTAGAGAGAGAAAGTACGAAAATTTAGAAAAAGAAAATCAGAGAGAGATAGAGAGAGGGCATAAAGGAAAGGCGTACTTGGTACTTGGTAGTAGAGCGGTGACGGGCAGTGCGGGCAGACCGGGCAGGATAATGTTAGAGTAACAGCCTTGTGAGGCAGCCGAAACGACGTGGACAAAAAATATACAAGGGGAATAGACCGCGACTGACAGTGACAGTGACTTTTCAGAAGTTATATAATTTAGAAGTTGTTGACCCTTCTGTCCCCAATTGACTTCGAATATATTTATGGGGTGGGTAGGGGTGAGATTGTAATCTAGAGCAGGTGACAGAGCCCCACGTGGCATGAGGACCCTCTAGTCTGTATGATGATGTAGGCGTTAAGGTTGTCTAGAGTTGCCCCAACACACATAACGAGAAGTAGGAAAGAAAGGTATGCGAGGGGGTGTTGTGTTGTAAATCTTCCGTTCTTCTGACAGATAAAGTCAGCATCTTGCATTGCATTCTTCAACGATTTAATTAAATTTAGTAAAATTTTTATTTATTATTCCATATTTCATATTTTATAAAAAATAAAATATAATTATTAAATATAGAATATAAAAATAAATAGTGACCGATACAATCCTCTTAAATTTAATTTATTATTTTTATTTTTATTTTATTTTTATTTTTTTCTGTTAGACTTTGGATATATTTGATAACATAATTATTTTATTATTATTCATAATAATTTTCTTACTATTTACAAATTATTAAAAATATTTTTAATATCCAAATAGGACCCTAATTATATCTTGTCTTCATCTTTCAAAATTTTAGATTAATGATTTTTGTTAGGGTAATTACAAAAGGGGACTGCTACTATGTCGCTCGTACCCTTAGGCCAAACGTCATTTTTTTTAAAAAATAAAAAAATACACCAATATATTAATAATTATTTTTTTTTAAAAATAAGGGTATAAAATCATGGGATATGGTATTATTTTCCATTACAAAATTAGTACCTTCATTTTTAGGTTTCTACAATTTAAAATTATCAGTTATTAACTTTGATAAAATTAATACCTGAATTTTAAAAAATTCATAATTAATATTTATGCAAACCTCTCCGTACGCAAATTAATGGGGTTGTAAGGTGGCATTAGAATACCATGTGTCAACCTTAGAGTAGTTTACATGTGGTATTAATGGTTGATGTGGCATATTAATGCATGTATAAGCTATTCAAATATTAGAAAAATTCTATTTATCATCTTTACATCTTGCATAATACATTTTTTTTTTGTTTTATTAAATGTGTTATATATAGATGACGAGTAGAAGAAATTAATTAATTTAGAAAAAATAAAATCACAAAAAAATTTAAGAAAAATAAAAATAATTGTGATATGTGGTATGTGGTATGTGGTGTGTGAACATTATGAGTAGCAAAGCTCTAAATACTAACATGTGACATTTCGTTAGTTTTTTCACATGACATTGACGAAAGTACTTAATTACGAATTTTTTGAAGTTTATATATAAATTTTGTGAAAGTTAAAAATTAAATCTCAAAGTTATTCTTTTGCTTATGAGATCATTTTGTAGATCTGGCAATTCTTTTAAAAGAATTACAATGATTTTTCTCAAAAAATATAAAAATGTCGAGGATAGATATTAAAAAATTCAAAAATATATTAAGAAAATAGAAAATAAAATTATGGCTATCAGGGGTGTAGTCGGTCTAGTTCAGTTCAATTTTAAATATTTTTTAAAATCGAACCAGTATACATCAATTTTAAAATTTTAAGAACCGATACCAAAGCGATTCACAACCGAAATCGAAATTTTAGCAAGTGATTAACCCATATCCCTCATTTTATGTTATACTAATGTTATATTAATTTTGTATTATAAAATTAAAATTTATATGTTATATCAAATTTAACAAAAACATGAAAGACTCAAAAACGTTTTACCTTAGGCATCTTTCTATAGCTAGCTCCTTATACCTCTAAATTTTTATTAAGAGTAAAATGAAGAAGAATTAGGGAGAAACAAGATCTTGATAAAAGTGTTTGGATGAATGCAAATAAGACGTTAAAAAAATTATTTTCATAAATCATTATTCATTATCCTACATTCAACATCCTATAAAAAAAACTATATGTATAATGTATAAGAATAAATAATATCTGATGCATAGCATTCATCTAAGACATTAACATCATGATTTATTTTTCCAAATACAGGATATTAGAGATCGATCACCATTTCTACTCATTGCGTCATGTTTGGATAATTTGTCCATGTTTAGCTCCCTAGCTAGCTATCTTTCTTTCTTCAAAACACAACAACGTGACTGCAAAAGATCAAGATGGGGTGTGGGCTTTTTGTGCCGTCTGCTTGCAAGGTTTGAGACCCACACGGACACGAATGGAGATAACTACTTGCACACTCATGCATGCATGGCCGTCTTAATCCCCAACTTGTTGTTTAGTGTGTGCGTGCACGTATATGTCAACTTTGACAACCATATTGCATTCCACTTTTTTCGCTCTATTCTTCGTATTTTTAATTGGATATCATATCATTGACATATATATGATTTGATGGGCATCAAGAAGATTCATTGCTTCCTTAATTTTCTTGGTTCCTGACCTTATAATTAATCAATTTGAAACTTGTAAAAGATCTTTAAAATTAGGTCCATCTTGATATCCATTTTGGATATCATATCATTGACATATATATAATTGTAAATAATCTTTGAAGACTTGGTTATTCACATGATGAACATTCATCAAGAAAAATCAACACATCAAATTCATATCGAAAACTACAATAGACACTTGTATTCAAGAGTGGTACTTTGGCCACCCTTTAGAGGAGTGGTTGGGCTTCCTTATAAGTCACCTCATGATACTAAAAAAAAATTACATATTTGTGGTTAGGAATTTCTTGCAAAAATGGTTATTTTCTATGTTAAAATGAATCTGTTTTCGTCGTAAATGTAATGTATTCTTTTTTAAAAATAAAAATTAAAAGAAAATTGTAGAATTCTTATGTCGACATTAATTCTGTTTACACCTCGTTTGGAGATGAGTAAGTGCACTCATAGTGTTGATGATATAACACTACCAGCTCATTAGTGCTATAGAACAACCGAATAATTAAATAGCTGAATTTGCTTGCCAAGTTAGAAATAAAAACATGCAAAATAATGATAAAACGAATCAAATAATTAAATTAATGTCCTTTATGCATGCATGATGATGCATTATCGTCCTAATTGGAACCTAGCAGAATTATTGACTACGGCTGGAAATTAATTCATAAGCATAAATTATTACTACATCGTGATCACTTCGAATCTTAATATGGAAGGTATTAGTTGAATGTTAGTGGTAGTTGAATGGTGAAACTTGACAGTTTTAATAATTTATTCATTTTAGATTGAAAAGCATCATGCTTGTTAAATCATAAAAAAATATATCATGATTTAGGGCTGCGTTTGGATGCTTAAACAATCTCAGATGATCTATAAAAAAATACAGCATATGAACCCCCATACTAGGAAAGAGAATGTGGCGGATCAACACAAATAAAAAGTAGAATCAGTCACACACAATACAAAGTTTACGTAGTTCGACAACGTATTTACATTCACTGAGCTGTAGATAATTTTATCTTAAACGATAAGCAAATATACAGTGCGGCGATTGTACAAGAGAATAATATAATATATAGTAAATCCTACTCAGCGGATCGAGTCAGCTCAAGCCTCCACTCCATAGCCAATGCCTCATTGAAGATCCGCTAAAAAATCGCAGAGGATCCTTATTGGGTCGGGTCGAGTCATTAAACTGAACCGCCACAAACACAACCAAACTCCGTAGATAGAGGCCAAATAAGCATTTGTTAGCTTTGTGTGCTGGTTGAATCGTGGCTCTTCTTAATTATTGGTAGATCGGCTACATGTGGATGTTGTGGTGGGGCGCATGTCAATCGTCGATTGCTGAAAAGAAGTAAATCTGTCTATTTATATCTACAAAAAAAAAAGAATAAAATTTTTTATATATATAATGACCATGTATTACTCCTCCAACGTTCCGTTTTGTATTGGTTTTTAGGAGGTTCTCTTCATGTAAATATATATAAGGTAGCTTACAAAGCTCCATTAGGTTTGCATCATGGAAACACTTCCATAATAAAATCTATTTAGTTGATTTACAATAATTTGAACTAAACTCGACATACATATGGCACCTAAGTTGAACATTAACGAGCTAGACTCCTATAAATTTTAGGACTCAAGTAAGGTACTAATTTTACTTGTATCTAAAAGAATTAAGACAAAATATGTGTGGTAATATATATTTATATTTTTATTACAAGTCAAGTCGAATGAAGCTTATACTATTAAAATATAAAATAAATAATAAAAATTTACATATTCCTATTAGCTTAACTTTTTGGAATAAGTGACGATTTCACATGATATCAGAGCAGAAATCCTGAGTTCGAACTTTGACTGTACACTCCATCACATTTAATTAAATATTCATGTTGTACATTCCTGATCTTGCACATTTGAAGCATGAAAAAAAAAAAAAAAGTTGATTCATCTATACACGTGTCCATCTATACATACATACATATATATTGCACACCATTTAGGGCCACCAAAGAAGAAAGTTCAAAATGAAAGCAAGAGAGACGAAAAGTAGTAGAATCAAATAACATTGACCCCAACAGAACACGTATCGATGCTCTACTGTTCCATTAGCCACCAACTACAAGATGTGTTGATCGTGCGCTCAATAATCAGCACAAGAAGAACCAAGTAGTATTTAAATTCACATGTTGATTGAAGTTTGTCCATTTACTCCTTAAAGGTGATATCAGTGAGTGAAAAGAAGCTGCACAGAAAAACAATGTCGCATTGCATTCCACCAGCATAACCAATACAGTATTTTTAGAACATCACAAGCTGGAAATCATCACAGAGCATTTATCATCCTCTTCATCTCAGCAGATCTCCTGGGATCTGGTTCTTCAATTGCTCTTTCAGTGAGTACTTGCTTGATACCACCAATTGACTTCCTCTTCTGAATTTTATATTTGATCAACAACCAAGAATCGCCACAATATCAATTGTCAATTGTGTTTCCAGGAAGATAGGGGAAAAAAAGGAACAGAAGTGCCCTTGTCACAACAAATTTAAAGCCTATATAGTTATGATATTCCCAAACTCCTTGTTCTTGTACTCAGTCTTACTGACAAATGGAAACATCAGTAAAATGTATCCAATGTAGTAAAACATCAGTCTTACCGACAAACAGAGGGGTTGCACTTCACCACGGAAAGACTTCTGCAGTTGAGTTCTGAAAAGAGGATTCTCTAAAAGAACAATGGTTGGAAAGAGTTATTGCCTCTATCATCAGCTTGATAGATTGTAAAAGTACTTTTATTTGTTATGAGTAACAGAACATAAAACTACTTAAAGACCAAGTTCTTTGTTAACGTAATAGTGCGCTAATGAGTCAAATGTTTCCCAATCGCTGGCACCTATGAAATTAAGGGTGCCCTCTAAAATCTGCAGAGCTACAGCTCGTTCCATTCTAACACAGAACATTCTACCCCACCATGTAAGTCCAGAGAATCAAGTCAGAAAGCATTCTTGAATGATGGCAAATTGTTCGTAACCTACAGGAAAAAATTTCATTCTTAGAGTAAGCGATCTACTCAAGAAGCACTAAGCAACACCAAACAATTACCTGACACTTAAACAATTCAATCGATATTTTCTGAAGGTCTTCGTAAATCCTGTTGAACAAAATGCCTAACATATGCAAAAGCACCATATCTCATAGAAGGCATGAACTTGCTTTCAACACATCCATTTATAAATGCATATTTAAGCTAAGGGAAAACCATTTGCGAATCAGTTTTAAACAGTTCACCTTCATCTCACATCGCTGAGGCTATCTTTGGGAGGAGAAACTGCATGAAAAATAATTTAATTTTATAAGAAAAAAAAAAAATGAATGTTATTAAATTACAGCTCTAACCATGAAAAGTCAACTTTTATTTGCACAATACAAAGCCAACAGAATCAAAGTTGGCATGCTGGGCCATTTGAATCTTGGTTTCCTGTGCGAGGACTCACAAGGAAAAAATAAGCAGAGTCAATGGCCAAACACATGCCACAAATCAAAGTAGGAGAAATGGCAAGGCCAAGATAATAGGGTGAGAGGGATAAGGCTGGCAGTAGATGGGTCCAGAATGGATTTTACCATATCCAGATGGGCGCACAAAATGCTGGATGGAAACAGTAGAGATAGCCACTAACCTTCTTAGCTTACAAGGAAATGGAATTGGATCCCTAAAAAGATTGTTGGTACTAGTTTTAAATTTTGTTTTTTAATATAAGTAAACATCCGTAAAAAATAAGTTGGTACTAGTTTTAAACGACTTGGAACTAAGTGAGGCAAAACAGAGGTTGGTTTTTGTACACATTTTTTACTGTTTCCACACTAAATTTTTAATGCCAAATGTAAAGCCAAGATCGTCTGTGAACCTTCTCGAGTTGGATACCAAAGTACAGAACCCAAAGTTGTAAGTTGCAGTGGCCACGGGCATCAACTATGTAATTCGCCGTAGGAAAGCATAATCTCTTCCAAGTTCCATTTTGTTACTTTCACACTGAAAGTGATTGAATACATTACTCTTCTGTATATACAGAACCTTCTCTTTATAGATAACTTGTGAGAATGAATAAAAATTGGCAGTTGTACCATTCTTTTTTTTTTTGTTGTTGATCGGTGAAAAAAACAATTGGCAGTTGTCCTATTCTATTATATACTTTAGATGATCTCCACACCAAGCATGGACTGCAGTGTGCAATGCCAGGATTCACTTCTCAACACATTTAGGCAAAACAATCCAAAGCATAGAGCAAGAGGGTTGTGGGCAACTTCAGCTATTGACATCAGCAATGTTTAGTAAAGAGGATATGAAGATCCCCCGGGAAATGGTCCTCTTCACTATGTAGGCACCTTCCCAGTCCAATAATGAATGTAATGCATTCACTTCGAGTGTAGAAAAAAGATGAAAAATAAAAGAAAAATAAAATTAATAAGAAACTAGGGATGGCAAATCGTGTTTTCGGGTCGTGTTCTCAAGTCATGAACATTTGACCATATAGGTCAACCCGAACCCAACCCATTAAGCTAAACATGTCAAACTTCCAAACTCTAACCCAACCCATTTAGATAACGGGTCGTGTCGTGTCACCCATTTTGACCCATTTAATAATTAATTAGAAATATGTTAACACGACAAGACTCCTTTGAACCTTTTTGTTTCATGTAAATGAGTTGAACTACAACGCATAATTCATTTGACCGGATTAAGGTAATTTCATATAAAAGTTAAAATCTATATTTATTAATAACCACAATATCTTAAAAAATATATATCAATATTTTTCAAATTTTAATATATAATAAAACCAATATTACAAACCATACAATAACAGATATAAGCATAGGTCTAAAATTACAATAAAAAACATAAGTATACTAAGAAATACCAATATTACAACTTAACAATAATTAAATTTTAATTTTGAAATAAATTCTAAACAGGTCAAAATGGGTTGATTTTGTATTAAGCAGGTTGACCCGTTATTGACTTGTTAATAATTCGTGTCTTAACGGGTTAACCCGTTTTGATCCGAACCCGTTAACATCAAATCCAAACCTGCTAATTTCGTGTCGTGTTTGTGTTGGGTTCATAGGTCGTGTCACATATTGCCACCCCTATAAGAAACCATCGAATCACCAAATTTCAATCTCCAAAGAAACTGAGTTTAATCAGGATCTCTTATAGGTCATGTCCTGTTCATTAAGGTTATTTTGAGAAATAAATAAACGAATCTCATTCTTTCATCAGAGCACTTACGTGGGAACCAAGAAAAGAAGAATATTGAGCACTGGTGCAGAACTTTTAACACCAGTTTTCCCTTTTGTATGACACCAAAGTTCTATTTACCTCTGGGAAGAGTATCATAAGATCGTTTTTAAAGAATTGCCATGCTAGCAGTGCAAGTTGTAGTGATGTAACGGGTTTGGAAAGATGGGCAATCATCTAAATTATCCTAAAATATCCTAAAACCTTGCACAGTTAGCCAAGCATTTGAGGAGCAAGACATGACAAGAATTGCACACGTATCTAGGTAGAAACAAAGTAATGGAGTTATACCTTGGGAACCACTCCGGATTAGGAAACCCTAGATTCTGTGAGTGAAGCAAAGCAGCTCTCATACCTATCCCGAAGGACCTCATCTGGCATTGAGTCATCAGCATGTTTTTCTCCTTTAATAAAACATACCATAGCTTATGAAGATCATCCCATGACTTCAGTCGTAGTTTGGAAACCTTCCAACATAGACCTGACAGCATTAAATCATCATTTGGAAACTATTTCAATATATATCATAAGGAAAATACACAAGAACCAGACTTGGAATTGTTATAGAATGATAACCTCAAGTGCAAAATGACTTCAGACTACATCAGATTTATCTTCAAAAAAATGAAATAACTTCAAAATACTAACTTTAAATCATTTTATAAACCTATAGAAAAATGCTCCTGAGGTATTTCTTTGAGCTCATTGATTCCAAGTATAGTAGCGCTTGGGAGGGGGGGCTGGTGTTTTAAGAAAGTACAAGGGTCATATGAAGTGGAGTTGCGGAAATTTATTAGACGAGGATGGGGGGTTTCTCTAGACACATAAGATTTGAGGTGGGTAATGGTTCCAGGATTTGCTTTTGACATGCCTTATGGTGCGGTGATATGGCCATCAAAGAAGCCTTCCCTACAGTATATAGGTTTGCGTACAAGCAAGAGGCTTCAGTGGCTGCTGATGTATTGATTGTCTCTGGTGGTGCTCTTCAATGGAATGTCAACTTTCTTAGGGCAGCCCATGATTGGGAGGTTGGTTCCCTTACAGAATTCTTTAACCTGTTGTTACGTTGTAGTCTATGGCCGCAAGAACAGAAGAGGCAGACAAGATGTTCTGGAGTCCTTCCAAGAGAGGAAAATTCTCGGTACGTTCATTCTATGAGGTCATCACCTCTCAAAATGGTATTTCCTTCCCTTGGAGGACCATTTGGAGTAGTAAGATATCACTCAAGGCTTTTTTTCAGTTTGCATAGACAGCTTCTTTAGGGAAGATCTTAAGCATGGACAACTTAAGGAAACGCCAGGTCATTAAATTGTATTGGCGTTGAATGTGCAAAAAATTGTAAAAACAGTCGATCGTTTGCTACTTCACTGAGAGATTGCAAGTGCCTTGTGGAATGATTTCTTCGGGAGAGTTGGATTAGTATGGGTAATGCCCAAAAGGGTGGTTAATCTTCCTGCAAACTTGAGAGGTTTTTATGTCAATCCTCAAGTCACAGAAGTGTGGAAGATGGTCCCTATATGCTTAGGGTGGTGTATTTGGAGGGAAAGGAATGATAAGAATTTCAAAGATTGAGAACAGTCTCTAGATGAACTTAGAAGTCTCTTCACCAATACTTTGTTTTTATGGGCAATGGTTATAGATTCCAATGGGCTATGTCGACAGGATTTCCTTGTAACTGTATCTCTTTCTAATACTTAGCAAGGTGCTTTTTCTTATTTGCGTCGGTGTACTTGGGTTAACCCTATTTATCATTCATGTATAAATTTTTTATATACCTATCAAAAATAGAAAATAGAAAAAAATAAAAGAAGAAGAAGACAACCCGGATATATCTTATAGCATAGGGCCATGAGCCCATGAAAAATAAATTATCACAAGTAGTAAAGCCAATGAATAAGCAGAATCAAGGAAAATGAAAGGACTGTACAATAGACAACCTGTTTGTCATCATCTGTGCTTCTATCTGCCTCAAAGAACTCTTTCAGAGGGTTTCTCGCTGCAGAAGCAGCTGTCGCAGCAGATACTTCGGATTTAGCTGCAGCAAATGGCGTTCTCCCAAAAACTCTTGACAAAAACATGATAGTAATCATAGCACTGCAACAGCAGATTAGAAGAAAGGAAAAAAAAAAAAAAAATCAGCGAAAATTCTCGCTGCCATTGTTCCTCCCAAAACACGAACTAGACCGCCCGATTCCTCTATTTGTCTTCCGAATATAAATAAAAGAAATGATAGTTGAGTGGCGCAAGTGCCGTATAAGAACGCGTATAATTTTTTAATAAAAGATTCTATTTTTTTTAAAACGAATGTAAAATATTTATACGAGTTCTTCTGGGCATCAGCCTATAGCCGCAGCACATCAGTGCTGTGATTTTTTTTTTTTTTTCATCCAATACATTTAGTGTACAGAGTGTGTTATGCACAGTAAAATACTATTTATATTTTCTCTATTTATACAGTATTACTAAAAACAAATGGAATGACCCAGAATCTTTTTGTCAAACAGATAGAACGCGGATAGGAGGTGGACGGGGTTACTAAACGAGTAAAATGAAAATCAACATTGAGAGTAAACAAACTCAAATCTGAGTTTCTTAACATGGGTACTCAAGAACAAAGTGGAACTGAATAGATAAATGAACAGTAAAGAGAATCCAATCCGAAAATCTTGATTGAGAAAAAAACAAGATGAGCCAAGGCTAAATTAATGAATAATTTTTGGCATCAGCCACTGTTTCGCATCAGCCGATCGCACACCTTACGTGTCCATTTCATAATTGCGTTTCCCTCCCTCAGACTCAATTCACATTTGAAAACACTTTCACTCTCTTCCCCCGCGTCGCCCCAGCTCTCCTCCCCTCTCCGTTTCTTTTGTTCCTCCCCCTCGGTCGCCCCTACCCCCACCACCCACGTCGACATCCACTCCCCCACTCCCCCACCCCCGCATCTCCCCCCTCAGTTTCCTCCATGAGGTGGCCTTGATTCCATCACCTTGGGTCTTCTATAGAGTTGGCTTGCGGTGACTTTTCACCTAACTCACATGCTCGGCGAAGGTGGCTTTGGACCCGTATACAAGGTATGATTAAATTCAGCTGTAATTTGGGTTTCCAAAGAAATTTAAACTTTAAACTCTGTATGGTTTCTGAGAAAGTTTAAGATGTAAGTTTAAGATGTAAGATTAAGATGTTCCCCCCTCGTCCTGCTGGAAACATAAATATCCAGATTTTAATGTAATGGGAAATGAATTAATGATGTGCCTGTTTTATCAAATTTCTGGTATTTTCTCATTTTTTTTGAAATAGAACAGAGCGTGAGAGGACGAAAATGCCTCATCCTCTATAATCTTTGCAAATTACATTTTGGGAGGTGCTGGGTGCGTAAAAAGTAGTACGTCTTTTGGGAAATAATAGTGAAGGAGATAAAGATTAATGAGGCAAGGAATGAAACTAACTTGGTCGGTGAATTAGGAACAACTTAATCATATTGGTATACAACGGAAAAATGAGATTTTAGAAAATAGAGGAGGTTTCTGAAAATTTGTGGGAATAATTTAGAACATAAGATACAACCACTAATATTATACACATGAATATTACCAATTTAGAAGATAGTATAGAATCATTGATATCATGTACATCATATGTATATGTTTAATAGTTAAGCCACTTGCCTGAGAGTAGTATTTCTATAGTGTTAAATTATTAAATTTGTAGAAGCATATTTTTCCACACTTGAGTTTACATTCCAAATGATAATAATTTACCAAGCTTTCTCATGTTTTGGGCTAGACCTTTGGATCCCAAGGGAGAGAGCTTCTTTGTTATCAAAGTAACCTACTAACCTCAAAGGGCAATTGAAACTTCTTTTAAGTTTTGGGATTCTTTTGGTAATAGGGGAAGTTGATTGATGAGAGAGAGATCACGGTGAAAAAGCTCTGACACAGCTCAACCCAAGGGGAGAAAGTGTTTAAAAATGAGGCTATGTTGTTGGCACGCATTCAGCATCGGGATGTTGTGAATTTGTTGGGGTATTGTGTCCATATGGTGGAGAAGCTACACGTTTATGAGTATGTCTCCAATGAGAGCCTTGACAAACTTCTATTCAGTAAGTTCTCTGTGACTCTCTGCTACTTTCCTTTATTAACATTCTTCTTCTTGTTTTCTCTCATTTGCACTCACTTACTAGTAGATTTTTATTTAAAAGTGAAATGAAACTGAAAGAGGCCTTATGTGTAGGTTCTAAGTTCATAGCTAATAACAGCAGTTATAGTAGTAGTTTGTAGTTCTCCCCATTATATTTCTCTGTTTGCTAGCCATGTATAGTTCATGCAGGGGAATTTTTTCTTTGCTTTATTCTTTGACCATCTGTTGCCTGCACTATGTTAATCTAAATAACAGCAACTGAGTTTTGAAACAGATAATTTTTTTTTTCTTAGTTCACGGGATTATTGGTTGATTATTTTGGATAGATTATTTTGGAAACTCATCCTTATTAAAATGACTTAGAATTAAAAGAATGCCGAATTCTTTTGAAACAAAAATTAAAAGAATGCTGAATTGTTTTTAGTATGTCTATGCACATTCTAAGTTGGGCTGGAGGCCAAGTTTAGAATTTCCCAAGTTGACAGTTGGGCAACAAGTAGAATTTGATTTAACAACCTTTAGACACGATCATAATCAGACAAGCTCAAATGGGAAGACCTCTGTCAGAGATATTATAATGTACCACAAGAGGTCCATCCGATTAAAGTTAGAATGAAATGTAAATGGGAAGACATTTGGATTAAAATCATCCACTGATAATTGTAGCTGTTTTGTGGTAGAAATAATTTTTTCGAATCTTCTTTTCTCTATGATAGGCCATTTTGTCATGCCATCTCTCCCAATAGCATTCAATTTAGCCTTAGCAGCTGTGCCCCTAAAATTAAGCTCCTGTTAGTTATGAAGCCTTTAGCTTGATCATTTATGATTCAAATGTTTTTAACAGGTTTATGGGTCGACAATGTCGGGGACAAATAGCCATGCTTTCTTTAACAGACCTGTTGGTACTTAATTTTCTGGGTTTGAGCAGCAGCGAGCTAGCAAGAAGAACTTGCAAATGAAGACTTAATTATAAGTGCATGCTTAGCCAACGATATTGTACTTCTCAAGTTGTGACCTTTGTAATTAGCTTTAAATGAAAAGTTGTGTAATGAAAACAACTTAAGCTGCAGTCTGGTTTCCTTACTTTTCAATGAAATCTGTATATTCATATTGGTAACATTATGTTTATTGTATATTGGATCTATGTTGCAAAATTGCATAGAAATTATGATACAAGAATGATGCCTCATCTTGCCAAATTCCCTCATCTCATTCACATGAAATAAACTTATACTGCTTAGTCTCCAACAGGTATAAATTAAAATTGTAAAAGAACTAATTAATACATAGCAAATGAAAATCTGGTCTTATCGTCCATTCCAATCTGGTCTTTTGTTCTTCCTCATCTGTCAACCACCTTTTGAATGCTGCAGTAAATTTGAAGAGAGGAAAAAAACAACTTTAGCATTGTGAAAGCAACTCGAACTCTACTATAGCATACGAGAAAGCCATAATGAGGAACATTTGACTAATGATAAACCAGAAAAAAGAGGTTGGACTTACAAGAATACCATCATAACGTGATCAGAAAATGCTACCAAAACATCCTCTCCAAGAGGTACAAAAATTACACAAACTTCCATGGGTCAGGAAGTTGTTAACCGAGAATAACATTGCTTATTTTTATACTCTCAGCATTTCCTACAATTTCACAAAAAAGTATAAACAAACAAATCTATACAAAAACTTGCTTAATGAAGCAATAATATATGATCTATATTATGTTATACCACTAGTACTTACAGAATTATAATACATGCATTTGTACCCTACAATAATATCATTAATAATATTATTGAAAGTCTCCTCATGAGTTTAGTATTAACTGCTTCGACTTCTGTTATATTTGTGATCTTGCATTTGAGAATTACATAGATATATTTATAATTACAGTTTTTGGTGACTATAGTTGATTCAACTATTAATTATTAGTACTGACAACCTGGAGAGGAAATAATCACCTCATATATGCATTTGTGTTGAATATAAATGCTCTGATTAGACACCACCAAATGACATAAAAGTAGTAAAAAAAAAAGTTTTCAAGTTGGTCTTGCACATAGATATCCCTATATTGTGCAGAAAACGTAAAAACAAAATAATAAATAATAAAAAAAACACCTCGAAATCTTATAAAAGAGAGTCAGAACCTCTTATAAGGCTCATAAGCTCAAAGAACCAACAAGCATGACCTTTGACATATCAACATCAAGCATTAGCCTCAAAGGAAAACATTTCTCTTTTCTCAGTAACAAAATACTTGGCTAAATGACAACAATAGTAAACAGAAATTAACCAAATTCAGCAGTACAATGGCTGGAGTAAGGATTGACCTATGATGTTTATGCATTCTGCATAAAAACTGACTCTGGGCTTCTAACTGATTTTTTTTAATGTTAACTTAAATAATTAGATTTGCATAAAAATGTGTCTACTGAACTCCAACTTCGTAAAACATGAATACATATAGAAATCTATCTAGCATGCTCCATCAATTTTCAAGTGTGCTTTGTCCTCCCTGGAATTTGAAAGTAGTCAAACCAAACATTGGGCAGCAATTGAAAAGAACAGAGATAAACAACATAGAAAAATCACTTCTAAATACCCCAAGTAACAAAATAAAACAAACTGAACACTGGAATCATGAACAGAAAGATGCCATTCACACTTGCAGCAACTTTTGCTACACAATGTACACAGAGATAAACCTCGTTTAACAAAAATTCTCACTTCACTGATACTTACTAGGAATATCTTGCACTCAATGATTACAAATTGATGGCCGAATTCTTCGTCATAATTGCCATCTCAAAAGTAGATTAAAAGGAGAGAACATCCATCTAGGCATTACCTAAATATGAATACCAACACGCTAATCTAGTACAAAATATAGTCAATAATTACATTGTTTCTGATCTATCATTTAAACTTAAAACTATTGAATTTATAAGTTTGCATATATCTTACCAATACTGCCCCCAATCTCTGCAATAATGAATATGATGTTCCAGCAAGGCCAACCTCTGGACAGAATCATGGAAACCACGCAAGTCAGTGTACATCATTAAGTCAAATAATCTGGGCAACTTTCAAGTAATAGCATTAATCTTTGGGGAGGAAAAAACTGTAACCTGGAATGCATTACCTAATAAAGGGGGGGAAGATAAACGAGTATAAAATCTGCACATATGGCCATTACCTAAGAAAGGGAATAAGAGGAAGTACACATTCCAAATAAAAAGTGAGAATTTCTGAAAAGTCACATACTCTGAAGAATGAAATAAGATATACTTAAAATATATCTAGAAACGCAGCTCGTTCGTTATTGCCACAACAAATGGGATCGATGCCCAATCTTTCCTTACCCATTTTCACTCAAATATTCATACAATAAATTTTGAAATGAGAATGGAAAGAAAGCAAACCTTTGCATGTTGCCGGTCAAACCAAAAGAAACAGTTAACCAACGAACACAATCATGCTACCAAAAACCAGCTGCAGGTAGTCGGCTCATGGCACCAAAACACCCCACCTCTCCAAGAGGTACAAAAAATAAGCCGTTGCATCTCCACAAAAAACCTTACCTTTGGCATATTTACAAAGTACACCAAAACTAGACCAAGAGGTAAGCAAATACATTTTGAATACCAGCCCATATCCTCTCAAAGAGGTACAAAAATTACACCGGAAGCATATTGGCAAACTACACACAACCCTCCCCAAGAGGAACAAAAATGAAACACATCAACAGACACAAAAACAGCAACTCAATTATGGCGGCACATCTGAAAGAAAACAACTATAATGTAAACAAACTTTTAATTATGCAATCAATCTTTAATCGAAAAAATATATACTCAAAGACACATTTAACCAATAGCTGAAGACCTCCTGATTTTCTGATGGTATCGATTGTGTGACAATGCTATTTTGTGTCCCAACACCAACCCCATCATCAAATTGGTGGTGTTGAGATCCCAGGGTGTCACCCAATTGTGTTTCATCATCCAATATTTTCCTGCAAGCCTAAGTTAAAAAACAAAAAATAGACATAGATTAGAAAAAGAATAATAACTAGTAACTGAAACTTGGAAAGTGCACTACCTTTCTCTTTCTTGCCATCTTCTCCACGGGCGGAACCTTTCTCTTACTTGGAGGTCTCCCTTTCCCTCGAACCACGTGGGGGCTTAATATCTTTTTACCCTTATCTGTGACTACGTTAGGTCCAACATTCGTTGACTCGAATCTCGACCCAAATGTTGCATCATCACATTTTGAATCAAAGTCATCGACATAACGCAGAAATGCATTGACACGCTCATCACTTGGGGATATTTTAGTTGCCAATTTCATGCATCTTGAAACCACCATCTCATACCTCCGTGCATCTCCACTGGCCCGCAAGTCATCATAACTACTTTTAATCAATGTGTATCTCCTCTTCTCGTCCTTCCTCCAGCGATCCAAGACATATTTATCTGGTAGCACATTAATTCGGGACAACTGAAAAACTTTAAGTGCATGCCTACATAAAATTCCCCTTGTCTCAAACAATGCACACGTGCATTTTAACTCGCACTCCTCTTCATTATAATAAAGTGTGTAGTGGACTATTTTGTTGCAGTCATCAATAGAGATTTCATCCAAGACATCAAAGGTAGAAATGCACCCTTGCTTGCTTACCATTGTGCAATTACAACACATTAGGCCAATCAATTCATTTTGGAACTCTTTAAACTTTGCATTTGTGTATACATTCTGAAACTGCTTCTCAAAGTTGAAAGGGGAAACGCAGGGGATCGTTTGGTTACTGGAGTGGAAATCAGCCGTTGTCTCTACCTCCACCTTCTTTCTTAGAGCATTATCAAATTGGTCCACGAATTCCTTCAAGGTAGTACCGGAATGGACATACCCGTCGAAAAAAGCATTCATGCTTTCTGACCGTTGTGTCGTGCTCATACCAGCCCAAAATACATCCTTCAAGTAAACCGGAACCCAAAAAGTCCTTTCCTCATATAAGGACTCGAGCCAATTATTGCCTCTAAGATCATACTTGTCAAGAAGTTGACCCCACCTCTCCTCAAATTCCGTGCAGGTCTGTGAATCATACAATGCAGCCTGAATGGAGGTCTTCAACCCTGTGCTGAAATGGGAGTGAGATCCTAACTTCTCTGGAAGTTTGCGCATTATATGCCATAGACAATATCTATGGCGGGTTTCCGGAAATACAATCGAAATTGCGTTCTTCATTGCTCGGTCTTGGTCGGTTATGATGGCTTTAGGCGCTCGACCATTCATGCAAGCCAACCACATGCGGAACAACCAAACAAAGGAATGCGTGTCCTCGCTTGACAGCAACCCCGCCCCTAGTAGTATGGACTGCCCATGATGGTTAACACCAACAAATGGAGCGAAAGGCATCCCGTACCGGTTTGTTAGGTACGTTGTATCGAAGGTTACAACGTCTCCGAAATACTCATAGGCCGCTCGACTCCGTGCATCAGCCCAAAACACATTCCGTAACCTTCCCTCATCATCGACGTCCATGGAAGAAACGAAACCATCATTTTGATATCTCATTCTTTGGAAATACTCATTAAGGGCTTCGCCACCTCCTTTACCCAATCTTAAGTGTCTAGCCTTGTCAATGAAATTACGACAATCTCTCTCTTGAAATTCTAGATTCTCAAAACCCCCCGCGTCAACGACAAGAGAAAAATAATTCTTGTTCATTCGAATACCGGCTCTATCATTGAGGTCGAGGATCCTTTGACTGTAGTCATCTAGGCGCTTGTGAGATCGCAAAAGTCTTGTCTTCTTGGGGCTGACAGTAATGTGGTTGTGCACATTTTCAACTGTGGTGATAACCCATTTCTCATTCTTGTTCAACGTCGCATTTACCTTCGCTTTACAATCCGTTTTAGTTGTTGCACGTGGCTTCGAGATATTAATGTTCTTAGATACGTATTTTCCGCCACGAGCACAACCAATAGTCACATACACAGGCCTTCCATCATCATCTCTCTTAGTCCTCTGTGTCCTTACACCAAATCCCTCTTGTTTGGCATATTGCTTATAGTAGGCCGTAAGCTCATTGTCACTCTTAAATTCCATACCGGGTCTTGGTGCTTCAACCCGCATCTCATCTTCCGGAACAACAGTGGTACCCTCTAAATCTTCATCCATGTCGAATAACATTTCTAAACATAGAAACATAGGGATGAATTAGCATCAATTCAATATTAGCGGCATTAAAGTGAAAGAAACAAAAAGTGTAATACCCTCAGCAACATCAGAAAATGTACTTCCAACATTTTCTTCAAATTGTGGAAATTCAGAAAATTCTTGCCTAAAGTTCTCCGGATTACTCGGCGGTGGAGGGTAGGGCATATTTACATCAAAATTATGCTGCAATTATGCAAGTAATTAGATTAATGAGTACATCAAACACACTTTTTCAAAAAATAAAAGACATCAACCTGCACACTCACATGGTAATCTTTTGGATCTCCAAATGTATTTTGAGGCGTCATTAATGATTGTGAATTCGAAGTCGAAGGCCTGGGTGCCATTCCATCTTCCTCTTCCCCCATCACACTAATTCTATGAATATCTTCCGAGACTTTAAAAGGGAAGCACATGATGACAAAAGAAGAAAAATGAACATTAAAGTCTCATAATTGATAACAGTAAAAAAAATAAAAAGAAAAAAGAATCTGAAAAGTAAAAAAAATAAAAAAAATAGTTAAGTTAAGCATAAGGGGACACTATATCATTCCTGCATTCATCAACATTAACATTATTTTCCAAAGAAAGCATTCCAAAAAATTAACATTATTTGGAATTGATTACTCAAGATATTGTCGATGAAAACGAAAGAAGTTACTTCTAACGGCTAGCCGTCAAATTACAAAGTCTTTGGCAGATTATTTCATCAAATACCAAACCAGCCCCTTTAACATATTTAGTACAACCAATATCATACTAGATAGTTAGTGCTAATACTATAGTGTTTTATGTGGCGTTTTGTGGAAAGTAAAAATTAAAGCTACAACTTTATGTGGGGAAAGGTTGGACTCTGGGCTGTATTCCCATTTTTCTCCCCAGAAATGGACCTTCCTGGTCACACACACAAACACACAGAGACTTTCCTTTCAAGAGAAGATAGAAGTATCTATCTGCAGATGTATTCCATTGAGTGCAGTTAAATTTACTCGAAATGGAAAAACCCCACAGCGTTTTATTTTTATTTTTCTTTTACCTCAAATTGTCTTCAATCTCCTTAACTTTTGGGGTTCTTCGACAATTAAAAGCCACCAAATCGTGCCACTCTCACTATCACTCTGCGTCAACTGGATCTGTGAGGAGAAGAACATAAAACGAAAGCAATAATGATACATAGCCCAGATATAATTCCAAAGTATCAGAAAGCAAATTAATATAAAAAAAACGATAAAAAAAATCACTTTTTTCTGAAGTGAGCATCAAAGAAAGCAAGTGGCGGTGAGGAGGAGATTCAAAGTGGCGGGAAGGAGATTCGACGCGGGCTGAAACGCACTTGGGGACCTGGGACGATGACCAAAATACTGGGAGAGAGACGGCGTTGCCGGTGTCGCTTGGAAGAGAGACGGCGTCGCCGGTTGTGGTGGGGAGGAGATTCAAAGCGGCGGGGAGGAGCGACGCGGGCGGGGAGGAGATTTGGCAGGCTCTCGACGCGGGCTCGAATTAGACGTGGGGGGCTCGAATTCGAATTGGGAAGAAAATATGAAAACACTACCAAAAACGGTGCGTTTCGCAGGGAGGAAAAAAAAAACCGATTGCCACGTAGGGTGTGCAAAAATGCACACCGCTACAGTGGCTGATCCCTATCAGTACTCTAAATTAATACGCACTGAGGCACACCTGAAAATGGGTTGGCAGTGTTTGAGAGATCAACTGCTTGCCGGGGAGATTCTCCTCGACAACCGTACGCGATTGAGGCCTGTACTTCATCGAGGGGTTTGGGTTTATGGGATGGTACGGGGTTTTAGAGACTACATTATTCTGGTTGGCCCGTAAAGGGGCGGGCCGTGGGTTTTGTCATAACAGTTAATGAGAACGAGCAAATTTAAAGCCCAATATAACCTAGAGCTCAATAACCATAAGTAATATCCTTTGACAATCTATCGAAAATTGTATTGATTAGTATTTTTTTTTATCAATTATTTGTGTATTTTTTAATTATTTAAAAAACAAAAACAAAATAAATTGTTCGGTACCCATTGTCGGTGGCTCTAGTATTATCCATTGAGTAATTCTATATATAACCATGAAGAGTGTAAACGCCGTGTAATCGTTTGGAAAAAGAGTGAAGTCCATTATTAAAAAATTAATTTTTTTTCATGTAAATCTCATATTTTATTCATTTTTTTCAAAGCGATTATGTTACAGTTGCAAATATACTTTCACTTATCCATTAGATCTATAATTTTTTTAAAAAAAAAAAAAATCTCTAATCGCTTGTAAGGAGAGGATAAATCTCTATTCATCATCCTCTCAATATGGCCTTATAATCATCCTACTCTTATCTTTCAATTGTTTGATGTCAAATAAGAAGATTAGATGTTAATGATTAAGATTATAATTGATAAATATCATTTTTCTTAAAAATGAAAGATTAGAATACATGACTTCATAGTTTTTTGTTAAAACAACAAAAGAACAACATGCCAACTACGAGAATACATGATTTCATATTTTTTCATCATAAAGTCGCCTTAGCAAGTTCATGAGCTACTCTGTTTGTTACTTTGGTAACATCCTCTCTCGGATCCGACAATTTCCGCCCACTACAACACCACACAATTGGAGAAAGGAATAAATATAGATAGAAATCAATATTGAGAGCATCCATTTTGCACACATGATGTAGCATTATCTAGACCACACATCTCTCCAAGTGAGTGTTGGGAACAATCAACTAAAAGTAGCCACGCAATAAGTGTAAAATGTGCACTGTTATAGTGACTTTTCTCTAACATTACTCTTGGAGAAAGATGATTGGAAATAATAGACTACACAATCTACTTTTTTCTATCATGAGTAATGCTCCATATACAACTCTTTTTTTAACTATTTATACAATTATGTTTTAAAATTGAGGCTATTTCTGTAAAACGATATTACTTTGATATGTTATTTTGCAAAAATGTCCCTCATTTAAAACAAAATTTTTAAGAGTGCTACTAGGGTGCCGCCTAGCAATGACCGCTCGGCGTTCCCTTAAGTAAAATTTATCTTTTTAATTTTTTTTATTCATATTTTTTAGTATTTTTAAACATTTTTAAAAAATATAAAAAATATATCAATATACTAATAGTCACTTCCTCAATCAGTAAGTTAAAAAAATTTAAATAAAATAAAATAGAATAAAATAAATAAATGTTTGAGTGGTTGCAAAATGAGGCTGTATAGTAGCATTATTCTGTTTTTAAAAGGTTGTGAAAATGGTTGTATGTATCTTATTTTTCTTCTGTGTATAATTTGACACAAAAATGTGGTATGATTATGTTTTAGATTATTAATTAAAAATTAGAACTTTAAAGTAAGTTTAATAAAATCACAAGGTTGTTTCCTCAATTTCTCGCGTAATGGTCACCAATAGGTAGGGCAACTGCTCTATCCAATCCAATTAAGACTGAATATTATTTGATAGAATTATATTATTTTACGAATTTATACTCAAAACTCTTTTATTGCTACGTGATTTTGTTTGGAGATTTTTTATAGGATCATGACATTATTTTAATTAGATATGCACTGAGTTAAGGTTATGGATGTTGATTTTGTCATGAATTTAGACATGAAAATACGTAGTGGATATAATATATCTTTGTATGATATAAAAATGATTTAATCAATTAATATCAAAAGAAATTATTTGTACAAACTCCAAATAGATAAGTTTCGTACAAGTCCTTGTAAAAAAAAAAAAGCTCCACCTTAAAAAAGTGTAAAAAAAACTATTCATAATTAGTGTGACTCACTTTTTTACAAAGTATTTGTATGATACTTGTTTAGGTCAACTATACACATTTATATCAAGGGTTTTGCTAGATACAAGCGAGTTCGTGCACCATATCGCGTACCGATAATTTTTTTTATTTAAAAAAAATGAAAATTTTTTTTTTGAGAGAAGAAGAAAATCTCCTATATTATAAAAATTATTTTTATCTTTAATTCACATCATTTCATTAAACATATGTATTATATATCAATATTGGTGCACGAATTGGTACACAAACTTGCTTGCAATAAGATTTTTCCTTATATCAAATACACTAAACTAAACGGGTTGAAATGGGTTATGTTTGAATTAACCTACTAGGATCTATGTGTTAAATCGTTATATGGGTTGTGTCTTACCACTCATTATATAAACGAGTTATAATAGGTTGAAAAGTTTATCTATTTAATCAAAAAGTAGTGCTATATGTATTTATAATTTTACGTTCAAGATCCATTTTATCAATTTTTTTTAAATTTAAATTTTGAATTTCAAATTTCATAATTTTTAGCATATCAATAGTTGACATACCAGTACGTATTGTTATGTAAGTAAAAATTATAAATACAAATAACATTTTCCTTAGCTTGTTTGGATAGAGAGTTGAGTTGAGATGTTGTGAGATAATAGTTAAAAGTTGAATAAAATATTATTAGAATATTATTTTTTAATATTATTTTTGTTTTGAGATTTGAAAAAGTTGAATTGTTTATTTATATTTTGTTTGAAAGTGTGGAAAAGTTGTAATGATTAGATGAAATGATTTTTTAACTTAAACAAGCCTTAAATCAAATAGATCATGTTCAAGTTGTCATTATAATTATATATGCATAACTTGACACGATACAAATCCAATCCATATACAAGTGAGATACCTATGCTTAAGAGAGAGAACCTTGCAGTCATATGTTGTGAATGAAAAGAGGGATAGAGTGGGTAGGAGTTGAAGAGAGAAGAATAGGGAAGCAATGTAGAGGAGAGAGAGAAAGAGAGAGAGGTTGGGTTTGTGGAGTCTTGTTTATCTTATAATGGCTCGATTTGATGATCTTACCCGATAATAATTTGTTACGATTTTTGGTGGAATTTCAACGAAGCTTAGGTCATGGAGCACAGGCTTGGCCCAAGCTTAAGCGAACATGGTTAAGTCTCATGGGGGTTGGGGGGCTCGAGCGAACTTAGACAAAGACTTTTCTTGACACTCACTCGACATGTCGCTTAAGCGAACTCTGCACTCGAGCGAATAATCCAATAATTATAAAATTAGAATTTCTACCATATAATACTATAAATATTTAATTATGAACAATGACTGATTTGGAACAATATATTTCAGTCTTAAAGTATATTTTATTATTCTTCAAAATGATTAGATCATATGCAATTCTATGTACATAAACAAATTACAGAATCATATAAATTCTTAAAGTACGATTGATTTATAGTTTTACTTTATTTTTTGTCATCGTTTTCGAGAGAGATGTGAAAATGAGAGAGAAAGCACCAAACGACCATATCTCAACAAATCAAGAAAGGGCATAATAAAGGACAGAGTTTGCCGAGCCGTGGTCCCTTGCTGGTGAAGCGTTGGGTGGTACGAGTATCCTCTGTAGAAGCGAAAGCAACGCCCATGTTCTATCCCTTGTACTTTCCCCAATGCCTTTTCCTTTTCATCCCTACTATTCCCTTTTATTTAGATTCGGTTTCAATACATAATATTGATGATGCGAGATAAAATAAAATATTTTAAATAATAATAAAAAATTTTTAGTTAAAATAAAATGAAATAATTTATAAAAATATACATATTTAGATAGTGAGATGAGATAATTTTAATTTTTTAAGATTTGATAAAAAAAAATATTAAAACCACAATTGAGTATTTCCAACTGGGATTCGACTGTTTTTTTTTTTACTTAATGATTAAGTAAATATTCTTTATTGATGTTGTACTTTAAAAAATATAGATATATTTAAAAATGATAAAAAAAATGCATGTAACAATGCAAAAAAAAAAAAAAAAAGGAAGAAAGAAACACAGTGGGCTAGGCCTGCTACCCTCATGGTGCGGGGCGGGGGGTGCCCTTCCCCGCACCCTGCCCCGCACCATGCGGGGGTTGGGGATTTCCCCCCGCCCCGATGCCGGGGGGCGGGGGAAAAAATTCAATCCGCCCCGCCCTCCGCCTATGCACTATATTGTGTTTAAAAAAAAATTTTGTCTAAAAATATTTTTTTAGACTCAAATTATAATATAATTTAAATAATAAATTAAAATTTATAAATATAAAAAAAAATTTAAACTCATTAGAATTAGATTTTAGATTGCTTTGGCCTCCTAGGTCAACCATTATATAGGAGGCCAAGGCAATACAATAGTCATCCTGCCTCCCGCCCCTGCTAGGTCTTCTCTATGTGGGGCAGGGATAGCCCACCAGCCCATACGGAGGTGGGGCGGAAACGGGGCGGGGCAGCGGGGGCGGGCACCCCTACACTGGGCGGGATCCCGACTGGGATCCCGCATGTGTGGATGTAGAAGCACTCTTTGATAAAGGGGTGGATCCCACCAACAATTGAGTAATAGTTATGAATATATTAATAAAAAATAATATTTATGAGTAATTAAAAAATCTATTATAAATAAATTTAAAACCCAAAATATATTGGGAAGTTGTTAGTCGAAATTACTTTATAATTCCAAAAAATAATTTATCTTTTTTAAAATATATTATTCTTAAAGATATTATTATTCTAAAAAATAATTTAAATCCCAAAATATATTGGGAAGTTGTAGGTTGAAATTTATAATTTCTCTTTTTAAAAGATATTTTTATCTATTTGTTTTTCTATATATAAGAAAATCGTCATTTTTTATTCTAATTATAAATTATAATAATTTTGATTATTGTAATAAATAAGTATATGAATTATGCTATAGATTTGTTTTAAATAATTTTTTAATTTCAAACTTTTTAATAAAACCCCCAAAATGCACTTCTATTCAATACTCACAAAATTATCAATTTGTTTGTGAAAATATATTAGTCTAATAATGGCTTATTGATTATTATATTTTAATCACAAAGGAATTTTTTTTACTGTTTGAGATTTTTTTTACTGTTTAATTTTTATCTATTTTTTCTCAACTTAAAAATTCAAATCAAACCTAAGGATTAGGGCACCAAAAAGTTTTTGCATCAACCAAACATGAGAATTGACATATGCCCTTCAGTACCCAAAAAAAAGTTGACAGAATCTTACAGACTACCCAGAAAAGGACAGGCTTCAGCAGCTCCATCCTGCATTATGTTCACAAGACTTTGTTAACTTTTTTTCTTTAGCTTTTCAAATTTTGGCAAAGTTGTGAGTGGACCAATCAATATGTCCAACTAAAGCTTTCAACATGACATGATTGGACCAACATGTGGGTGAAAGAAATGTATGGCCTCATGATAATATCTTTATTTAAAAAAAAAAATTATCATTGGATAATTAATTTATTCTTGTCCTTCCCTTTTGGCGGCAAAATCAAATGACCTTTGCTGATTTCAAACAAGACCCACTGAAATTTATCTGCCAAGAAGACCTATTAAAGATTGCACATGTAGTATTGAATTCTTCTGACTTAGTTTATTTTTACAATTTATCTCAATTTATTTTATCTCATATAATTATTATAATTTTTTTAAATTTTCACGTAAAATAAAATAAACAATTCAATTTTTTCAAATACCAAAACAAAAATAATATTATAATAATATTTTATTCAACTTTTAACTTTAATCTCAACTTATCTTATTTGTGAAAATAAACGATAAATCGCACCATCTAATGCCAATCCAATGCATAACCAAACCAAATTGTCATTTGCTTTTTTTTTTTAGGATTAATACATTTTGCACATTTATGTGTTTTGCACTTTACACTAGAAGTCATCAAAACTAATACATTGGACTCAATCTACAAAAAAACTAACATTTTACACCTTTGGGTAATTCTAACCGTTAAGATGAATGAAAAACAAGTAACGTGGCACAATCTTGACGATCGAATCTTAAAGATTGATGCAAAATGTCGGTACTCAGTCATAAGTGTGTAATAAGTCATTTTTAATAGTCAAGAGTTACAAAATATGGAACCTTGATAATCTTCAATATCATTTAATATCTCAACATATTAGAAAACATATGATTCACTTAGATTTATAACTAAAATCTCATGTTGATGAGATATATCAACATAACATATGGAGTCACGCTCACTTAATATTGTTCATATACATTGGTACTTTAGCATACTCCGCTATGAAAAATGATATAATAACAACTATATCACAATCCGTTTACAACTAAGTATTAAAAAATTAATTTTCACATATACTTTAAACTATTGCTAAGACAATATCTTCAAATTAAAGTGAAAATTATATTTATTTTTTAAATATAAAATTGTAGATAAGTTGTAGAATAGTTGGTTTTGTATCATTGTCCCACAACTATATAGATTACTGATGACAATATATCAAATTCGAATTCTCTATTTAATTGGAAAGTCTATTATAGAGATAAATAGTCACAACATGTGATGTTATCATAAAAATAGTTAAATAGTATTTTAGAAGTGTGGGTTTTATAAACAGTTATCGTAAAAATAAAACTCACAAGTTGATGTAAGATATGTTGTATTATATTTATTTTATAATAAAAATAATTTTATAATTTAATACATTATAATAATTTCATGTGAGAATTTATTATAAACTAAATATTCCTCTAAAATTGTCGGATGACATAAATCCTATAAAATTAGACAATTTGTATATATAAGTCAAAAGTTGATCCCTAATACTCTTTATTCTTTAACATCTTCACACATCAATATTCGATGGTATTTATTTCACAATTATTAGCTATAGATTACGACAGATTGGTCAACGTTTGTTTTCTTCTTTCTGGACGCTCCCACCGACAATGACCTCGTGTTAATATCTGACTTTTGTCTATTCTATGGACGGTTTAGGGGTAGGATGAGATATAAAATTTTAATTTTATTTTATCTTATTATTACATATTTTTCATATAAAATTATCTCATTTTATTTTATTTTATTTTATTTTATTATTATAATTTTTTTAAATTATTATATAAAATATAATAAATAATTTAATTTTTTTTAATTCTAAGAAAATAATAATATTAAAAAATAATATTATAATAATATTTTATTTAATTTTTAATTTTCGTCTAAAACTATATCATTTCATCTCACTATTCAAATGGGGCCTAAATTAGTTTGTGGAAAAAAAAAATTCAATTTAGATCTCTATAATTTCTTGAGGCAAATGTTTTATTTTATTTTTATAAATGGAGAAAAATATAATTTTTTTGGGCTGGTTTGGATTCAGAAATGAGATGAGATGGTTTTAGATGAAAGATGAAAGTTGAAAAAAATATTGTTAGAATATTATTTTTTAACATTATTATTGTTTTGAGATTTGAAAAAGTTGAATTGTTTATTATATTTTGTGTGAGAATTTGAGAAAGTTGTAATGATAAGATGCGATGAGATGAGACACTTTCCGAATCAAAAGGCCTTAATCCGACAACATTAAATATTAACCATACACAATATATATATACACTAATGGGTAACATTAAATACAGTGGAGTCACCTGCTCTATCTCTACTTACATACTAAACTATACTATGTTATAAGCATAAGGAAAATTCTATTTATACTTATTGTTGATTTCGTGTTTCGTAGCTCGAGCAGTACCATGACAGCAAAGCTCACAGAAACTGCGACTAAGAGGAAGAATGAGCTCTGGTGACGTCCAGGGTCACTCCGATGCCAAAGTCAGTGGAAAATACTTAGGTGATGAAGAAAGTTAAGTAAACTGGAAAAATAGTAAAGGATTCAGAGAGCCTTCCCGTGGGAAGGATGATTGTTATTTATACCTGGTTTGGACCCAACTACTGAGGGAGATCATGGGGTGTCAGGTCGTGCTTGGATCAGACCTACTACCATCATCCTGTCGTGACATTGTGTCAGGTCGTGGCTCAAACTACCAAGGGAGATCTTGGGGTGTCAAGTCGTCCTCGGGTTAGACATGTTGCCACCCTCCTGCCATGGCAGGGTGTCAGGTCGTGGTCGAGTAGTCCTAAGGTATCTTTGGCAGCATGTCATTGCGTGCTGGGTTCCCTGACACGCATTGAATGCGGCTTGTCTCAGGTCTGGCGTGCCCACGATCTGACACCCCTAGCTGCTTGTGCCCAACGACGATAGTCTGCTATGTACCCTATGGCAAGGCTCGGCAATTCATCGAGGCCCCAGGCAATTATTGCCTTATGGTGGGCTTATTGGCATGGCCGGGCTCTGTGCCAAAGCCTTTCCGAGTGGGCCTGTGGCAGTGGGCTCGGTACTCGATTTCTTGGTCTGGGCTTCTAGCCTGCTTTGGGTTTCTACTTGAAGGTCCTGGGTCTTTGGGCCTGGGCCCCTCTCTCAGAGGGGCCCCCTTCACACTTATAATTTTATTTATATAACCATATGTGCTAACGTGTGAAAATAGTGAAAATTCTAAAATCTGAAATTTAAAATTCAAATTAAAAAAGAAAATATTGATATAATGGGACTGCCGCTCAATAAATAAAATATCATGCATAATTGTGCATACTTGTAGCGCTACTCTATAAGCATTAGTGGCATGGGGTTGAGACCACATAGAAGTGGGAGAATTCTCCATTCTAGTGTGGCAAAGATGTTCTTCCAACTATGTTGAATCTTTACAGAATAAATATAATAAAATCTATCTTTTCCCACCAGTTTACTTTTTGCGACAAGTGATAATTTTTATGTAGTATCAAAACAAAGATTTTATGGTTAAAAAAAAAAGAACAAAGGTCTTGAGTTTAAATCATAACTCTACATTTTATCTTATTTAATTAAATATTTCACGTATTGGACTCACTTATTGAAAGAGAGTTTGGCTCACACGCGAGGGAAAATATTAAGACTATAATACAAATAATAAAATCTATATCTTTTCATCAATTTAATTTTTTTTAGAGAAATGACGATTTCACAAAATAAATTGATAATGTCCTTCCAACCTAGCTAAATCTTTACAAAAGAAATATATCTGACAACTCCTTATGTCCAATATGTGAGTGTGAACCAGAATCAGTCTCATATATTTTGTGGAGCTATGCATCTGCTGGAGATATTTGGTCAGAACCTAATATCTCAGTGCAGAAGTTGCTGGAGCTATGAATCAGTCTCAGTGCAGAAGTTGCTAAGTGAGGAAATGGACATCATGGAGTTCTTTGCGAGACTGTTGAACGCATTGGAGAGTCTGATATGGATGTGGTTTTCTGGAGAAGGATCTGGTTTAGAAAAAATGTTTTAATCTTTAATGAAAGATTTTTTTTTTTCTGATCACTTTAATGAAAGATTTGATTCTTCAAAAACAAGTAGTTTGTGACGAGCAGAAGTGGCTTTAAGAATACCAAGCAACTGGAATTCAGGAACGATTATAATTTATATTATATTATATAATATGATTAGTAAATATATAATACACAAAATATTTTTTTACATAAAATATTAGGAATGATGAGAGAAAAAATAAAATAAAAAAGAGAATCAATTACACACAATATTAGATTTATGTGGTTCAGCAGCATGTCTACGAAACTACAGAAAATTTTATTCTTATGATAAACAAAGATATAGTGCGGTGGCCATATAAAATTTAATACAATATATATAGCAAACTCTAATTAGCATGTTGGGTAGGATTGGTTCAAGAGTCAAAACGGGTCAAAAATATTTGTCCTGATACCTTCACCCCCAAACCCCCATGAGGCTTATCCATGATCGTTCCAGTTTGGACTTCCAAGCTTCATTAAAAATTCACAAACAAAAATTATAATGAATTCTTGTCGAGTTAGATCAGCAAATCAAACCGCACACAAATAAAAACATTACTTTATCATTCTTGGATAGTCATTTATTTAGAAAAAGAAAAACGAAATTGAAAAAAATTATAACCATTATTATTACTTTATCATAGTAAAACAATATCACACAATTATGGTTTCTTTTCTAAGATTGAGATTAATTATTACTAATTTCATCGTAAGAATGAAATGATATTTGTTATGGACGTGTTTCACTGCAGCCACCTCGCAATCACCTGCAACCAAAGATTAGATGGATTCGGGGTTCGATGAGAAGCCTCTGATGCTTAAGTCAATAACCATATGAGAATAATAAACTCCAAGAATTCCATCTCTTTTACATACCTAGGTTCTCCTCTTATATATAGCCTTTGAACCATTTTGTTGCTTAAGTGATAATAGATATATCTATTATTCAAATTCAAACTTGGGGATGAGGGTTTTTGCTCTAATGGATTGATGCAATAACTACCTTTCATTTATTGTTGCTGGGTAGTTATTTAGTTGGCAATGGGAAATGGGCTGGGCCGTTCTCGAATTTAATAGGCCCCTTCAGTATTGAGACTCAAATCATGAATAGGTGAAGGCCCAGACCCATACTGTATCGGCGATAGGAATGTCCTTTCTAGTTACCCTGCAAAGTCTCATTACATTTGATGTGATGAGACTTGAATCCAAGCGCCGTTTCAATTTTTGAGGTGTGTCAGGGCCGTTTCATTCCTCGGGCACGTCAACCGTCACCTCATGTACATTCCTATTTAATGCTCATTTGCTATTCATCTTCTCTCCCCTTTCGAACTTTTGCCTCTTTCGCATTTCTTGCTCTCTTTCTGAGTTCTTGCTCTCCTTTCGAGTTTTTGTTTTCTTTTCGAGTTCTTATTCTCTTTTCTTTCTCCATGGCTTCTTCGTCTTCTAAAGGTAAGGGCGTGGTTTTTGCCTCTGAAACTTCACTACCCTGCGACTCCTCTCCCCTAGCTTTCATTATTCCTCCGACGTTCATATTTACTGGCTCTCGTTGGTCATCAACCATTACTTCTCTCGAATTGGAGAACGCTCGAAACAACTTCAATATTCCTGACTTTTTCAATTTGAGGGCCCCTACTCTAAACCAAAAAGCTATCGACGTCAAAGGTATGGCCGTTTCTGTTGCCCTTTATTTTGCTATGTTTACCATAGGGCTTCAATTGTCCTTTGTGCAACCAATCTGCGATGTTTTAAACGTCTTAGGGCTTGCCACGGCTCAATTGGTGCCCAACGCATGGTAAATTTTGATGGCCTGCTGCGTTTTGTGGCGAATGATACTGGAACCCGTGGGTGATCAATACCCAGATTTAACAGCTGTGAGTTTTTGTTCCTTCACGGGTTTAGGCGTTTGGATTGAAATATTTGCAGTTTTAGGGCCAAGAGGGCATTGGTTGATTTGGAGTGCAAGTATTCGCATGTAAAAGATTGGATCAATAAATATTTCTTGCTTATTGGCGAAGGTTAGGAATTTCTCGCTGACAAAGCTCTTAGTCGGGAGTTTCCTATTAGGGCATGCTGGTCTCCTGTTCCCGATAGGGATGACTTTGAGATTATTCTTTCCCCTCGTGAGGAGGCCTGTGTGAGGTTGGTTGATTCTTGGGCTCAGACTCACCCTAACTTATGTTTTTCAGATGTGCTTTTGACCGCTGGAAATATTGAGAAGTTTCTAATGGTTTCCAGTCGGGCCCATATATTAGGACGTGAGTTTTTGGGTGCCTCCCGCCGGCGGGTGACTTGAGAAAAAAGAAACGCCCTAGTGCAAATGGGTCAAAAAAGAGAAAACGAGTCCATCTCTTCGAAGCGTGACTCTTTGCTCCCCCTTGCGCCAAGTAGAGGCGGTAAGTTGGCTCCTCTTCGGGAGCAACCGAGTGAATCGACGCCAAAGCCGAGTGGAGGTGACATCAAATTGGTCCCCCCTTTTTCTAAACCGAGTGGAAAGACTTTCCTGGCGAGTGGGAGCACGGAGGCGGCACGTCGGGAGAAATTGAGCAAACTATCTACTTTTGTGGCGCCATTAACTCTTTCTCTGGATGATACGATGTCTCTGGTTGATGACGATCTTGAGGCCATTATTACGGCAGAAGCTGCTGCTGCGGCAGCTGCTCAGCCCTTAAATACATCGGGAGATGTTTCTACAAAGAAGGGCGATGATAATCCTCCGGGAGAGGATGACATGATCCTTCTGAATCCTGACTTGTTGTTGCCTCCATCTACTCAAACAGACTTCCAATCTTTTGAGGCTCCCCTACTTGCATTGCCTTTGTCTCTGCCTTTTGCTGCTCTGTCCCTTGATGTTCCCGTTGAACCTCCTCAGATGGAAAATGTTAAGGGGGAAAATGTTGAGGTGGAAAATGTTGAAGAATATGTTGAGGAAGCAGCAGCAGGTTCTAGCTCGCCACTTGATTTGATGATATCTGGTGGGGCTACTCTTGATTTATCTTTTGTTTTTCCAGCCCTTTCTCTCACCAATGGGAGCAAGGTTTTGATCCATTCTCCCTCTTTTAGTGTTTCTCCTAGGGGGAGGGTAAGTCACCCCTAATTTCTCCTAAGGATGATTTTTGAGTTACTTAGAGACCATCTCACTAGGATGAGGCTGAAGTGTGTTCGGGCCCATTCATTGAGGCACCTACTAGTCCCTTGCTTGGTTAGGCCGACGAAACTTCTCCTCTGGGGCTTTTTGCTACTACTCCTGTTCAGGCCTCTAACCTGAGGGGGCCTCCTAGCCCTCATTTGTCGGGTTTCTCGCCTTTCTCACATACTCGTAGTGAAGATGCTTTCAAGACCGCCGTTCAACATATTTGGAGTATTTTTACACTGGTAATCTTTTCGTATCCACTTCCATTTTCTGTGTGTTTTTTTCGTTATTTTTTGAAGAGATAATAACACTCGACACACCCTGTCCTTTTTTTTTAGGGGGTCGATCACCTTGCTGCTAGGGCTGATCTCGGTCCGGTTCGGTCCGGTCCGGTCTTGGGCCATTTTGTGGACCGGACCGGACCTATTTGGTCTACAATTTCTCCACCCTGGACCAGACCGAGTCACATATAGGTCCGGTCCGGTCCGGTCCGGTCCAGGGTCGGTCCAGTCGGTTTGGACATGCCTAAAATGGGCCATTCAGCCCATCTAAATGTGATTTTTTTTTTTGCCCAATTTCAATTATTTTCGGCCCATTTCAAATTTGGTACATTTTTTTAACTAAAATTATTTAAAAAACTTGATTTTGAAAAATACAATGATAAAAAAAAAGTTAAAACTAATCTATATAAAATAAAAAAAACCAAAAAAATAATAAAAAATAATAATACAGAAGTTATTACAAATTACAAATTATAATCTAAAATTAACAACTTAAACACTTGACATATATGCATCAAAATTCTAGTTGCTACTTGCTACATCCAGCTTACTAATCTTCAACTCAGACTTCAATTACTCAAGAGTTAGGACAAGTAGGGCTGCGACAAAAAAAGAAAAAAACAATTATCAAGTAGGAATCAAAATTCTAGCTGCTACATCCAAACTAGCATAATCAACAACTTCGATAGAATTTAAAGATTATAATCTTCTCACCTCTTTAGTCTTTAATCATCATTGGGTATAGGTCCAGTAGGCATTGAATTTGACCCCTCCACAGAATCAGCAAAGCTCGGGTTCCCAACAAGTTCTATCCATAAAAATTTAAAACAAAACAAGTTAAATAAAGTTATATAACATAAAAGATAAAACAAAATAAACAACAAAATATATCAAAGGTAATTTTATTACATACCCATATCCAGCTGCTTCTCAAATTCCTCAACTTCATCCATTAAAGTCCTAAGGCTTATTGGAGTAGAAGAAGAACGAAGCCAGTTTTGTGCACATATGAGACCCTCAACACTCATTAGATTTAAACTACTTCGGAAAGGGTCAAGTACACGACCCACAGTGCTAAATGTAGATTCAGAAGCCACAGTAGATATGGGTATTGCAAGAACTTATCAGATTATATATATAACTTATGTTACTATGTATATATATATATATATATATATATATGAGTCAACGACTCAACAAGTTCTACAAATTAATGCATATCAGATTATCAAGTTCTCAACTATATGAGTTATATTTTTCTACAAATTATATGCATCACAGATTCACAACTCATATATATATATATATATATATATATATATATACATACATAAATAATTTCCAACAAAGCCTAAAATGCAAGACAGCAAGAGTGCCAAGAGTGCCAAAATTTCTACAAATTATATGCATCTCAGATTCCCAAAATTTCTACAAATTATATGCATCTCAGTTCGACCAACAAAACAAAATTTTGCTTCAACCAAAAAAAAATAAAAATTTCGGAGTCCCTGACCCCGTGAGCCATGTGTAAATCTAAAATCAAATTTTTGACACACATAAGTTCATAACACAAGCTCACAATTCACAAATCACAACTAAAGTCAAGAGTCACCGTCTCACAGAACCAAAATCGGCGTCCGGCGCCGATAAATACCAACATTCAACATATGCGATAATGCGAAGATTAAATACCAGAGACTAGAGAGAGAGAGAGAGAGAGAGTACCAAAATCTCGACGGAGGGAGGCGACTGAGGGGCTGGAGGAGGGTGGATGCGAGTCGCGACGGCTAGGGTTTTCCGAATCGCACAAGGCCAAAATCGCCTTTCGGGGGAGAGGGGGGCGAACTGAGGAACTGGGAAGGGGGGGAGGGGGGGGAACTAATGTTGAAACGACGCCGTTTGGATTGAAATTGGACCCAAACGGCGGCGTTTCAACAGACAGTTTATGAAAAAAAAAAACTGAGTTGCATGAAACGACGCCGTTTCACGCAACTCAGTTTCAAAATCCTGCCCCCTCCTGGACTTAAACAGCGCCGTTTAGGTCCTATTTTATACTAAACGGCGCCGTTTCGACTTCTTGGCAGTGGGCAGTGGCACTTGGCAGTGTTGGCACTTGAGTTATATAGTACGTATTAATTTTAATATTACATAATACATTAATAATTTAATACTATAGACTTATAGTGATTAGTATAATTTTTTTTTAATACCATAGGTCCATATTAGAGTCTATTAGTATACTAATACTATATAGACTTATAGTGTGTGTATATAATATATATATATATATATATAATAGATTAATAGTATTAGTACTAGACTATTATAACTTATAACTATATAATAGATTAATAGTATTAGTAATTTAGTACTAGATTAATAGTATTAGTACTAGACTGTTAGTATATTTTTTTTAAATACCATATTAGAGTCTATTACTATACTAATACTATATATGATATAATAATACATTAATGCTATAGACTTATAGTGATTAGTTATTATCAATCATGATTAATATAAGTTATAACTTATAACTATATAATAGATTAATAGTATTAGTAATTTAGTACTAGATTAATAGTATTAGTAATTTAGTACTAGACTATTAGTATATATTTTTTTAATACCATATTAGAGTCTATTACTATACTAATACTATATATTATATAATAATACATTAATACTATAGACTTATAGTGATTAGTTATTATCAATCATGATTAATATAAGTTATAAGTTATAACTATATAATAGATTAATAGTATTAGTACTAGACTATTAGTATATTTTTTTTTAATACTATATTAGAGTCTATTACTATACTAATACTATATATTATATAATAATACATTAATACTATAGACTTATAGTGATTAATTATTATCAATCATAATTAATATAAGTTATAAATTATAACTATATAATAGATTAATAGTATTAGTGATTTAGTATAAGTTATAACTATATTACTATAACTATAAGTCTATAAGTCTATAACTATTAACTATTGTCTTAGACTCTTACTCTATGTTAGACTATTACTAATTTACTAATATACTATTAGTATATATTTTTTTTAATACCATATTAGAGTCTAGAAGTAGAGTCTAGACTATTAATATAATACTTGTATTAGTAAAATATTAATAATTTAGTATTGCTATAAAATTATAAATATTACTATTAGTATAAAATTATAAATATGTGTATTAGTTAATAATTACTTAATGATGAATTAGTGATAGGATTAGGTTAATTAGTCAAATGAAAATTATATACTTGATATATATAAATTATTAAATTATATATATATTTAATTCGGTCCGGTCCGGTCTGAAAAACCGCCGGACCGTGGACTGGACCGAATTCATTCGGTCCTCTGGTTTTTGGACCGAAACCACTCCCGGTCCAATCCGGTCCGGACCAAATTGGCCGGTCCGGTCGGTTTTTCCGGTCCGGACCGCCCGATTCTCACCCCTACTTGCTGCCGACTTGGTGGAAGAAAGATTACGCCTGGAAGAGGAAAAAGATCGAATGGCTCATGAGTTGGCCCTGCTGGAAGCTCGTTCCCACACGGCTGGCGACGAATTGGTTCCTTTTCATGTTCAGGTTGAGTCGCTTTGGGGAGAGTTGGCGAGTTCTGCTGTGGATGCCGGCTATTACAGCCAAGAAGTGGCTGTACTCTGGAAAGAGCGAGATGATCTTGCTACCTGCCTAAACCAAACAAAGAACATTGAGCAAGGGCGAGAAGATCTTGCTGCTCATCTCTGCTAGGTTGAGATGGTAGCGCAAGAAAGGGATGAGTTCGCCACTTGCCTTCGTCAAGCAAAAGTGGCCGTGTGGGAAAGGGATGACTTGGCAGCCCAAGTGGAAGCCTTCAACAAAGAGAGAAATGAGTTGGCCACTTGAGTGGAGCTTGCTTTGAAGGAGTGAGATGATTTAGTTACAAGCCATGACCGAATAAAGGCAGAGCTTGAAGAGGCGATGGTGGCCAAGTATGACTACGCCTCTCGCCTGGCTTCCTTAGAGGACGAGCAATGAGAGCTACTTATAAACTTAGGTGTGGTGGAAGGCGTGAAAGCAGAGGCTAAAAAGGCTTTGACTGAGGTGAAGACAAATCTCAAAAACAGCGATAATGAGTATCTTCAACTTAGCTCGGTTGTCGTTTCTGCCAAAAGGAAAATTTCTATTTTTGAGAAACAAGTATCTGACTTGACTCTCGCCTTGGAATAATCACAACAAGACCTCAACCAGGTTCTTCCCCAACTGGTTGCCACTCCCAAAGTTCTGGCGCTAGCCTGGGGTATTGGTTTCAAATTGGTGTGAAACAACTCCGAGAGTTTCTTCTTGCCAACCCAGACACGAATTTGCAAACTTTGGATTGGAAGTCTATTCATGCCAGCGAGGTTGCTTTGCATCTTTGTGACTCCTTAGGCCAGGCTGAAATGCCAGATGCTTTCCTCGCCCCTTATAAGACTTGTCTATTTTGAAAATTTTGTACCCCGTGAGGGATTTGTTTAACTTTTGTGAAGCTTTGTATGCGATGAGACTTCCTGCTATTATTAATGATACTTTGCGACCATTTTTGTTGATGCCTTGTTCTCTTTTGAACTTTGTTTCTTGGTAATCTGTGCATAGTATAGATATGATGTTGTTTATACTTTAAGTATCGGGTGAAACTGTTCATACCTTAAGTGTTAGGCTAGCGGGTGAGTTCCTCGACCACGTCGCCCTTTTGGCAATAATGTGTTAACGGGAGATCCCTCGACTGTTTTAGCTTTTGAGTTATTAGGTTAGTGGGAGATCCCTCTATCATGTCACCACTGGCGAGAAGGTGTTAACGGGAGATCCATCGACCGTGTTAACCTTTAAGTTATTAGGTTAGTGGGAGATTCTTCGATCATTTTAACCTTTAAGTTATTAGGCTAGTGGGAGATCCCTAGACCACGTCACATTTTTTGGCGAGAAGGTGTTAACGGGAGATCCCTTGATCGTTTTAACCTTTAAGTTATTAGGCTAGTGGGAGATCCCTCTACCATGTCACCTTTTGGTGAGAATGTGTTAACGGGAGATCTCTCGACCGTTTTAACCTTTTAAGTATTATTAGGTTAGTGGGAGATCCCTCGACCACGTTACCTTTTGGTGAGAAGGTGTTAACGGGAGATCTCTTGACCGTTTTAACCTTTTAAGTATTATTAGGTTAGTGGGAGATCCCTTGACCACGTTACCTTATGGCGAGAAGGTGTTAACGGGAGATCCCTCGACCGTTTTAACTTTTAAATTATTAAGCTAGTGGGAGATCCCTCGACCACGTCACCTTTTGGTGAGAATGTGTTAATGAGAGATCCCTCGACCGTTTTAACCTTTAAGTATTATTCGGCTTGTGAGAGATCCCTTGACCATGTCACCTTTTTTGGCGAGGTGTTAACGGGAGATCCCTAAACCGTTTTAACCTTTAAGTATTATTAGGCTAGTGTGAGATTCCTTGACCATGTCACCTTTTGGCGAGAATGTGTTAACAGAAGATCACTCGACCGTTTTAACCTTTAAGTATTATTAGGCTAGTGAGAGATCCCTCGACCACGTTACCTTTTGGCGAGTAGGTGTTAACGAGAGATCCCTCGACCACGTCAAATTTTTTCTTCAGCTCTTGGTCATATTTTTGCATTTGTCAAAAAAAGAACCAAAGAAAAAGTGAAAAAAAATGTGCAGGCATTTATTATTAAAAATGATATCAATAAGCAAATAGACAAATGCATAGAAAAAACTGCATATCTTTCCCTTAAACATAGTACTTTCGTAGATGCTCTACATTCCATGGGTGAGGTAGTTGACGCCCTGCAGCATCCTTGAGGTGGTAAGCTCTTGGTCTGTGGTTTGCCACTACAATGTAAGGGCCTTCCCATTAAGGGCCTAATTTCCCTTCTTCTCCAGTGTTGACGCCGGTTTCCTTCAGCACTAAGTCACCTGCTTTGAAAGATCTGGGCCTCACTCGCTTGTTGAAGTATTGCTCTGTCTTCTTCTTAGAAGCTGCAACTCTGACTTTTGCATCCGCCCTTATCTCTTCCAATAGGTCTAGGTTTTCTTCCAACCCTGCTACGTTTGCTTCTGGATCAAAATTTTTCCTCCAGTAGCTTGGTAACCCCACTTCTATCGGTGCCATCGCCTCACTTCCATATGCTAGGGCGAAAATTGTTTGGCCTGTTGAGGTTTTCAATGTTGTTTTGTAAGCCCACAAAATTTCTGGGAGCTCATCTGCCCATAATCCCTTTCTGTCGCCTATCTTCCTTTTCAGTATCCCCATGATGGTTTTATTAGGTGCTTCAACTTGCTCGTTCGCCTGAGGATGACCTGGGAAATAGTATTTGACTTTGATTCCTAGCTCCGCACACCATTGGCGATAATGTTTGGAATCGAATTGTCTTCCATTATCAGAAATGATACATTGAGGTATCCAGAACCTGCACACTATTATTTTATTTAGGAACTTTGTCACACTTTGGGCAGTTATGGTAGCTATCGCCTTAGCCTCTGCCCACTTTGTAAAGTAATCGACGGCTATGATGATGAACTTAGTTCCTCCTTTGCTGGGGGGCATAGGGCCTACCAAGTCTATTCCCCATTGGGAGAACGACCATGAGGACGTTATGGACCGCAACTCTTTAGGAGGTGCACATGGGTTTGGTGCATGAATCTGGTACTGGACACACTTTTTCGTGAAATTTTTCGCATCTTTAAGTGCGTTTGGCCAATAGTACCCGCTCTTACAATCTTTGTAGTGAGTAATTGTCATCCTGAATGACTCCTGCAAATCCTTTCATGAACTTCCTTCATCACGTACTCTATTTCCTCCTTTTTTATACATCGCAATAATGAGTTTGAAAAATCCCGCCTATAAAACACTCCGTCAACTATAGTAAATCTGGTCGCCCTACTTTTTAACTTTCTTGCCTCTTCCCGAGATGGGGGAAGATCACCCATCTCCAAATACTTTTTTATATCATCAGCCCGTCTTGACGTACTTTCTCTAATATGCAAACTTTCCTCTCCTACTGCTGGACTAGCCATCGTTCGTAAATCAAAATTCCATGGCATCGCTTCTTCTTACTTTGCTGAGGTCGCGCACGCCAATCGGTCAGCTTTGAAATTGTCTCCTCAAGGCATCTTCTCGATTCGAAAGTATTTGAGACCTTTGCACTGCTCTTGGACTTGGTGAATGTATTTTATTAACTTGGATCCCCTCGCCAAATACTCCTTGGTGATTTGCTCGACTATTACATGTGAATTGGCTTTCATCTCGACTTCTTCGCCTCCTAATACCCTCGTTATTGCCACACCGGCGAGTATTGCTTCATATTCAGCTTTGTTATTTGTTACTTTGAACTCCAGTTATACTGCATGGTACGACTCTTCCCCCTCACTCGTTATTATGTATACACCAACTCCTCTCCTTGCTCGGTAGGCCATCAACATATACTTGTCATGGATTCTTTTCAGGTGGTTTATGGACTTCTTTTCTGAAATTTGAAAATTCTGCTACAAAGTCGGCCAAGATCTGTTACTTCACAATGCTTTTTGGTATGTAATTGATGTCATACTCACTCAGTTTAATTGACCATTTGACCAGTTGTAGAGACAATGAGGTGATCACCTTTATCGGATTGATTTAGAAATATGGCTGTAATCGCCTTGTTGCTACTACCAAGACGAATGCGACTAACTCAACCTTTAGATATCTGGCCTCGGCTTCTCTCAGGGTCCTGCTCACGTAATACACCGGCTTTTGCTCATTTCCCTCCTCTCGCACCAATGCAGCTGACACTGCGTCCAGAGTCACTGCTAGGTACAACGATAATGGCTCTCCTGGCTTGGTGTGACTGAGCAATGGTGGCTTAACCAAATATTCATTTAACTGGGTAAATGCTTCCTCGCACTTGGCATTCCAATGTCATGATTTCTTAAGCACCTGAAAGAAAGGAAGACATTTATCTGTTGATTGGGATACAAAACTGTTAAGAGCTGCGATCTTGCATGCTAGCTTCTGTACCTCGTTCAAGTTTGTGGGCGACTTCATCTCTATTATTGCTCTGAATTTCTTGGGATTTGCTTCAATTCCTCTTTCTGACACCATAAAACCGAGAAGTTTTCCCTATTGCACTCCGAATACATACTTCGTTGGGTTAAGTTTCATTTGGTACTGATGTAAAACCTGAAAAACCTCCCTAAGGTCTTCCATGTGTTGGTCAAACTCCATGCTTTTCACTAGTAGATCGTTGACATACACTTCCATGTTTCTTTCGATCTGGTTTCTAAACATTTTATTCACCAACCTCTGGTAAGTTGCCCCAGTGTTCTTCAAGCCGAAGGGCATCACCTTATAACAGTATAATTCTCGGTCAGTCATAAAAGCAGTTTTCTCTTGATCAGTCTCATTCATCCTGATTTGGTTGTATCCTGAATAGGCATTCATAAATCTTAACATTTTATGCTCTGCTGTTGCATCTACTATTAGATCTATCTGCGGTAATGGAAAATTGTCTTTTAGGCAAGACTTGTTGAGATCAGTGAAATCTACACACATTTGCCACTTCTCGTTGGACTTATTCACTGATACCACGTTGTACAACCATTTTGGATACTGTGCTTCTTAGATGAATCCAACTGTTAATAACTGATCCACCTCCTATTCGATTACTTAGTACTTCTCGGTGCTGAGGTTTCTCTTCTTTTGCTTTACTGGATGTACCTTTGGGTCTATGTTCAACTTGTGTTCGATGACCTCCTCGCTTATCCCAGGCATATCCTTATGACTACATGCGAATATGTCTTTATGGTCTAGATGGAAATCTATTAGTTACTGTCTCTCTTTCTGTGCCAATTTAGTATCGATCTTCACATGGCTCTCGGGATGATTCTGCTCAAGAGTGACCAACTCCAGGGGCTCATCTGCCTCTCCATGCTTTAAAGTATCTTCATCTCTAGTCTTTAGCTCTGTCATCATTACCTAGGGTCCTAGCGGGAGGATCGCGTATTCTTCAATATCCACAACACTGAACTCTCATTGCCCCTGTCTGAGTTCTTGCACATAACATTCTCTGGCTAAGACCTGCTTGCCGCGCACCCTGCCTATTCTAGCTCTCGTTGGGAATTTCATCTTTAGATGATAGGTCAAGGTGATAGCCTTTAAAGCATTCAACGTGGGTCACTCAATTATCGCATTATATGCTGACCGAGTTCTCACTACTAAAAACTCAGTCATCGTTGTGGCGACATAAGGGTCTGCACCTACATATAGTGGCAATGTAATGGACCCCATCGATTGCACCGCATCTCCAATGAACCCTTCCAACGTAGTTGGTGATGGTTTCAACTGATCTTCGTTGATTCTCATTTTGCTGAAAGCATCACAGAATAGGATATCCGCCGAATTTTCATTGTCAATTAATAACCTCCCAGTGGTAAAATTTGCAACCAACATTGTTACCACCAAAGCATTATCATGGGGATATGCAACTCCTCGGCAATCCTCGTTGCCAAAAGATATTGTGGGTGACACCTATACTCGGGGCTATTTGACGGGTCTCTCTATATTATAGATTTCTTCATATTTTGCCCATCTTGCATAGGCCTTTCTTTTCAAGGAAGTTGGTCCACCTTTTGCATATCTGCTAGTAATCGTGTGTATCTCGTCCAAAGGTGGGTTTCTGCGGTTTTCATCCGCTCTCGTTCTTCGGTCACGAGGTTCATTTGACACCTCATTTCCCTTCTTGGTGATTCCCATGGCCTAGGGCACTTATTCGTTCGTTTTTTGTGCTCAATTTTTTGTTCGTTCGTACACTACCGTGGGGGGGGGGGGGGGATGTTCTGGGCGATCAAATGTTCCAACTCTCCACGGCCCTCATCTCTTCTACTTTTCGTTTCAAGTTGTAGCAGTCCTCGGTTCTCTGTCTCCTTATTTTGTGATACGTGCAATACTTCTCGGTTGGTCGCTCATTTTCATTGATTGGTTCTTCTTCCTTTGTTTTTTCGGACTGGTGCACATAACCGCCATTATGTCTTTTTAAATTATTATCTCGCCTTAACTCATGTTGGTCTCTTTTAGCCTTTTGACCTCCATCTCGGTCTTTCCTCTGTCCTCCTTTCAGTTCCCATTCACTCATTCTTTCTGGTTGGGTGGTCAAGGTGATCAGGGTGTCTTTAGCATTAACAAAATCATTAGCCTTGTCCATGAACTCTCGTAAAGTGGAAGGAGTTTTTCTGGCCAACTCGGCCATAAAAGGGCTCTTTGGCCAAATACCTCATAGCAATGCTGCTAGCATGATTTTCTCATCTTGATCATCGGCTGTCATCTTCTCTTCATTGAAACGTGTTAAATATGCTTTCAAACTTTTATCCTCTCGCTGTTTGACAGTTAATAAGTATGCCTCCTGAACCTTCTACTCACCATGAACTGGATCAAGAATTGCCGGCCCAGTTCCTCAAAACTTTTTATGGAATTTGGTTGTAGTGCACTAAACCATCCTCTCGCCAATCCCTTTAGAGTCAAGGGGAAAGCTCTGCATGCAATTTCTCTCGGGAATCCGTGAAGCGTCATATGGGCTTTGAAAGTCTCAAGATGCTCCACGGGATCTTTTGAGCCATCATACAGGTCTATCGACGAGAGTTTAAACTTTGAGGGCAGTGGCATCATCATAATTTTCGCAGAGAATGGTAGATTTGTGCTGGACAACAACTGATCGGTCAAAGAGAACGTTCCTATCTTTTTGGCCATCTCCTCATATTTATCCATTAATCTACGGACGTCGTGGTGCAGGTTTTTTACTTTCTCGTTCTCCTGATGGCCTTTTCCTGCATTGTTTGCCTTAATCTCTACCCTGTCAGCTTGACTAGGTGTCACATCCTGTCCCGACGACCGTTTTTGGACTTGAGAGTCTCATTTTCCTTACGCAGTGTGTCCACTTCTATGGAAAGTTTCTTTATTATCTCTTCTATTTCTGCAAGTTTCTCCTCATGTTTTGTGAAATTTCTCTTTGATTTCTAGTTGCTTGAGACCGAGTGGTGATGGGCATGTGGAAAATATGTTAAGTGTGAGACATAGGAAATCCCATAGACGACGCTAATTGTTATGGACGTGTTTCACCACCGCCACCTCGTGATCACTTGCAACTAAAGACTAGATGGCTTTGGGGTTTGATGAGAAGCTCCTAATGTTTAAGTCAGTAACCATATGAGAATAATAATTTCCAAGAATTCGATCCCTTTTAGCTACCTATATTCTCCTCTTATATAGTCTCTGGACCATTCTGCTTAAGTGATAATAGATATATCTATTATTCAAATTCAAACTTGAGGATGAGGGTTCTTGCTCTAATGGATTGATGCAATAATTGCCCTTCTTTTATTGCTGCTGGATGGTTATTTAGTCGGCAATGAGAAGTGGGTTGGGCCCGTCTCGAATTTAATGGACTCCTTTGGTATTGAGACTCAAATCATGAATAGGAGAAGACCCAAACCTATACTGTATCGATGAGAAGAATATCCTCTCCAATATTCTAATTGTATTACTAACTATTAACTATTTAAAGGCCTATGAAAAAAAGTAATAATTATTAAGTTCCAAAGCTATTAAATCAAATTATTGGCGAGAATTGGTGGAGGGAATGAATTGGATTCCTTTCCATCGCTTTCGAAGTATCAAGGGGGGCCCCCTTTGGGCGCGTCCCGATATTCCTCCCAAACAGGCCGAACGTGATCATCACCATCTAAATTCCCTAAAACCCCCTTCCCCCACCACAACGAATCACGATTGAAGTCGTTTGACATGCATGGCTGATGGCCGAATACACCGACAAAGGGTATTACCGACATTTAGTATAACGAGGAAGAAAATGTGTAGTTGGTAATCGGGAAGTGATGTTGCCAAGGTCCAGCTGGTGCGTGCCCCAGTTATATACTTCCAATCCAAGTTACGTCGTCGTTTTCATTGTCCAAACTTTTTCTGCAGGTCTATTCAAGTGTGGTACTTCCATCTCCTTCAAGTTTTCAACCACCATATATTTATGAGTATTCATATTAATTATTTTCATACACTACATACCACATGCCATATTTATTTTTATTTATTTTAAATTTTTATTTTATTCTTCTTAAATTAATTAAATTCTTCTACTCTCATCTATACACCACATATTTAAAAAAATAAAAATAAAAATAAAAATAAAAATGATATGTAGAGATGATGAGTAAATTTTTTATATATTTATTGCAAATAATGATTATATTAAGAAAATTTATATTTATCATCTCTACACACTACACACCTCACTTTTTCTATTTTCTATTTTTATTTTTTTCTCTTATATGGTATATGGATGATGAGTAAAATAATTCAATTAGTTTAAAAATAACAAAACCAATTTTTTTTTTTTTATAAAAAAAATATAGTGTTCGGTGTGTGAGGATAATGAGTAGCAAAGTTTTTATATCAAATAATATTTGTGCTTAAAGATTAATTAATATTAAAAAAAGGTAAGAATAATACTATACTTCATACTCTCATCCTATTTTCATCACACTATATAAAATGTGACATATTTATTATCATGAATGATAAAAAATAATCTAATAAAAGATTATTTAATAATAATAAATATATAATATCTTATATAATATGATGAGAGTAAAATAGTGATGTATCGTATAAAATTTTTCTTTTATAAATTATTTGATAAAACTCCTTTGATTTAAGCTTTATTTAACTTCAAAATGATTAAATAATTAATATACTTTCACACAAAGAAGATGTGAACTGTGTCTTGTAGACTGACTGACATCCCCTGTTTTACAGAGAAACTGTACCTGCGACAGAGAGACATTAGAGTAGAGATTTGTCAATAATTTTTCTCTACTCATTTGCAAACCTCCCTTTACGTATGTCACTCGTTTTAAACTTTTATATCTTCATCAGCTCGGCTGCTCGCACACGCCTCTCAACTCTCAAGCCATTACGACAGTCCGCTTTGCTGCAAAAAACCACCTTTCTTTTCCCGTTCATTTCTTTTTAAAGCATCATTCCCCACTTTTCAGTGAACATTTTAGGCGTGGCCCTGTGGTTGTGGTAGATACAGGATTATTTACTTTCTAAAAGGCAGCGCCCGCTTGATTTTGGTTCAGAAAGATTGTGTTAAAAAAGGTGCTTTTCTTCGCCTTTCTTTAGTCCGATATGATTTTTTTTCTTCAATTACTGTTTATGTTTGTGAGTCTTACTATTGTTTTCAACCCTATAGGTACACTATCATTTCCCACCTCCATTTTCTTTTCTTATAACAAGCTAAACATCTCTATTATCATTATCTTCTTTCTCTATATTATTGGCTTTCCATGTGGGTGGTTTAATCTTATGGGTCCTGATATTATTTGAGTATTTTGTTTCAGGATCCCAGGCTCATTTTAGTGGCTTTTTGCAGGATTTAAGATCTGGGTGGTGGTTAGATTCGGGTTTCATAGAGCTAGTCTATGGTAACTTATGCTTGTAATTTCTGTTTCCTAGAGTCTTAGAGACAGTTATAAAACGAAGTTCTAGAAAGAGAGAGATCAATGGCAGGAGGAGGTGGTGGTGGAGGAGGTGCAAAAGCAGATGAGCTACAGCCACATCCAGCAAAGGACCAGCTACCCAACATTTCTTTCTGCATTACCAGCCCACCTCCATGGCGTGAGTATCTCTTTCACTCTCACTCATCCAAAGTTTTTTTTTTGGCTGACGTTTAACTTGGATTCTGAATTGTTGTTTCATTTTGGAAAATAAAATTGATAGATTATTCATGGTTGGTCGTAGTTTCTAAATCTGATTCTTCTGAATCTATCTTGGTATATCTAAGGCATACTTTGTTTAAGTTAGTCTGAATTCGAATCCATTATCTCTGCGTTTAACTGTTCAAAAATATCTTTACTGAGTTCTCCCTTTTTCCTTAGCAGATACCCTCTTTTTGAAAAAAGTAAACCTCTATTCGTTTTAAATAAACCTCATTCTTGTAAAGAAAAATTCTGATCCTGTTAAAAAAAGAACTGCTTTTTGTTTTTCTTTTAATTATTTTTTACTGGGAAATATTGAGGGATTATTTTTGGGTGCTAATGCTGTACTGTTTCGGGAACTTGGGATTTGGCTTTCTGTCACTAGATTACATGCTGCGTTCCTAATTATGAGTTGGTTACAGCCATTTTAGTTCCTTTTCTTTTTCTTCTAGTTTTGATTTTCCTTTTAAGAACTTATCTCTAGTTTTTTCTTTTTCGCCTCTTCTTTTCTTTTGTTTTTCCTGGTTCTCTACAGTAGGCATTACACTGTTTGTCTTAACGCAAGAAGGCCTCTTTTGACTCTTTCTGATTATTTGGGTCCTAATCCTTGTTAGCCATTTTGATCTGCTTAAATTTTTTTTAATTCAAACACATTGTCACTGTTCATAGATTGGGTTATTTATTATTTCGTAATATTATTAATTTATTTTATTTTTTTTATATATTGCTTTCATTTGTAAACCATTAAACGCTGTTATGGGACATGATTCAGCTGAAGCCATCCTTCTTGGGTTTCAACATTATCTTGTGATGCTTGGCACGACCGTTCTCATACCCACTGCTCTGGTTCCTCAAATGGGAGGTGGAAATGTAAGCATCCAAGAGACATTTGAAAAAAAATGCTGTTTTTGATTATATCTGATACTTGCTTCAAGGTGTCACTGGTAATTTTACGTGCTATTATTGTAGGAGGAGAAGGCAAAGGTGATTCAAACCCTACTCTTTGTTGCTGGTTTGAATACATTGATGCAGTCATTGTTTGGGACTCGACTGCCTGCGGTCATTGGAGGGTCATATACCTTTGTCCCGACCACAATTTCAATTATCCTTTCTGGGAGATTCTCCAATATCCCAGACCCTATAGAGGTTTTGTGATCTCAGACCCATCCCATAATATCTGGTGGCATTCGTATAATCCTTTGATTTTCTGGTTAATAACTTAATATGGTGTACATGTTTAGTGCAAGTGTAGTACATAACTAGTGTTCGGCTTTGGCATGTGATATTGCAGCATTGCTGGTAATTATGTGGACGCATTCTCTTGTATACGTTCTGTGTACTTGTGCTATTCCTATTTTTTTGTATTAATAAAAATTTTTTTACATATTAAAAAATTGTTGCTGGAAATAATGTGTCTTCATTGCCCCTCAATCACTGCCAAAAAGAAAATAGGATAGCGAACATTTTCCTATTCAAATCCATTTGGAAAAGTAAAGAGGAAGATGATTATCATGTATTCAAACAAACTACATAATGAACATGTTATTATAATCTATTTGGAAAAAGTAAAGAGGAAGATGAAAATTATGGTATAACTTATTGGTGTTTGCACCAGCGTGGTTGTAACTATGTCACCTTGTCATGATGCTTATACAGAAATTTAAGAGGATAATGCGGGCAACCCAGGGTGCTCTCATTGTTGCTTCTACTCTTCAGATTGTCCTGGGCTTCAGTGGCCTGTGGCGCAATGTTGCAAGGTTGGTTCAGAGCCTACACAAATACTAAATGAAACAATCCTAGGGAGAGTTGGGGCCTTATCCCTGTTGTTTATGAATAACTGTCTGGATTCCGTTTACTTGTGCATCATACAAGATCATTGCATAAAATGCAACTGAAAGTTATTTTCATTATTTTGTTTTTGATGGTTAATACTAATTTTAATTGAGAACTCTGAATCAGTTTGATTTCTGATAGAGATTTATTAATCACTTCACATTTACTCACTCCAGCTTTTCCTCCAAAAGAATCTGCAATGAACCAAATAACTGAATACGCTGTTGTGACTTCTCATACTACAATTTGAATATATTTTTGTTTGATTCATGCATTTTTCAGGTTCTTAAGTCCACTTTCAGCTGTTCCTTTGGTAGGATTAGTCGGATTTGGGCTGTACGAGTTAGGCTTTCCTGGGGTAAGTCTTCTTTTGCTGTAATGAACCCTTGCCTATTATCGCTAGATCATGTTACTCTCGGATGCTGACTCTTGGTTTTATTCTCAAGGTTGCGAAATGTGTAGAGATTGGGCTGCCAGAGCTTGTTGTTTTAGTTTTCATTTCACAGGTACTCATCTTAAACATTTGACAGATTCAATTCTTATGGTCTTGAATTTATTTTCTGTTTTATCTATAGCATTTCTTTGAATTTTATCCTCAGAATCTTTTATAGCAACGATTACCGTTAGGCTAATATTGTTCAATGCTTTTTTATGCAGTATATGCCCCATGTGCTACATTCAAGAAAACAATTCTTTGATCGTTTTGCAGTCATTTTTTCAGTGGTGATTGTTTGGATTTATGCTCACCTACTCACTGTAGGTGGGGCGTATAACAATGCAGCACCAAAAACGCAAGTAAGCTGTCGTACTGATCGTGCTGGGCTTATAGATGGTGCTCCATGGTAAGTGAGGTTGTTTCATTAAAGAAATGCTCTTTTCAGAATTTTTATCTGATAACTGTCAGTCCGATTATTGCCACAAAATACAGCGCCCTGATATTTGGCTCTATTTGATTGTTAAATTTATAACAGCCCATGCAAATCCCTTTTCATAATCATTAAGTTGTAATTCAAGCTGTCGTGGTTCTTCATCCTTTATTTTCACAACTTCTTGTTCATTAGATTAAAAATGCACCAAAACCCTTCAATTTGTGTATGTCAATTGTTACTTTCTAGTGTAAAGGTGCTGTAGGATATGTGGGTTGAGGTAATTAATGATTCTTTGATTAGTGAACCGAAGCTGAAGTTCAGGCATTTAGTTACATGGACTATTAAGGAGAAATTCTTTATTTTTTCAAAAATATTGTTTTCGCTGGCCAGGGGTTGGGGAGGGGAGGGGATATTTGAGTTTCCACTTGAGTTGTCCAAAATGGTTGCCTCAGTTCAAATGAGTAGCAATACATTGAAAATTTTGCATTGTGAACTGGGATTTTGTTTTTTTAAATTATTTGTCAGAATTACTTTGAGCAATTTTTGCTTTTAAGTTGCCAACCCTGGTTAGTTTAGAAGGATTCCTACAACCCAAGCCTTTGGTATGGAGTAGTTTTAGTTGTGTTATCATCTTTAACTTTTGAGCAAAAGCTATTATAGTGAACTATAATCTGGCATGCATGTGGTGTTTTTGTAATTATAGATTGATTTCAACCTCAGGATACTTCACCTACTATGTTAATGTATCTACCAAGATAAATTCGTTCCTCTGTTTGATTCTGGACATGGGTGAAAGAGAAGTGTTTGGAATTTGGTTTGCAGGATACGAGTTCCATATCCTTTTCAATGGGGAACTCCTTCATTTGATGCTGGTGAAGCCTTTGCCATGATGATGGCTTCTTTTGTTGCTCTTGTAGAGGTGTGGTTTCTTTCTATTCTTCTTCTTTGGAATGATTCAAACCAAGAACCAAAATGTATTACCATCATTGCTGTTGTGATTGCCGTAATTTCTCCTGCACTTCAAATTTATTTTGTACTCTTGCCGCTGTGTCTTGTGCTTTCATTTGAAGTCCCTTAATATGCTTTTAATGACTAGATATTCCTTATCAGTACTGATCCATGATATCTTTAAATTGAATGTCAACAGTTTAACCCTACCTTAAGCATTATGACGTTCTCATAGTCAGAATCAAAAGTTCTTATTCGTAGCTAATATTTCATTATCTGAACACTGATATCTCTAATGATGATGTTTTTGTTAGTTTGTCTCCTGAAGTTTACTCATTTCTCATGTATTTCGGATGATTTGAGCAGTCCACTGGTGCTTTCATTGCGGTATCAAGGTATGCAAGTGCAACTCCGCTGCCACCTTCCATTCTTAGCCGTGGAGTCGGTTGGCAGGTAATTAGAAAGGCGTCTCTCATATTTTAGTCAAATTCACCTGACAATGCAATAGGAGGTTCTAGCTATCTTTTCATGTGTTATGGTGTGGATAAATTCCATATTTCTCTTGCTGTACACATCGTTGCACGAAGATATACTAATTAGAGGAACTTGTTTAAAAAAAACACTGGATTACTACTCCCGTGTAGCCTGAGACTTCAGCACGCATTACAAATCAAAGAGAAACAGAATAAAATAGAGTGCGGGCTATTCCTGATTCAAGCAGAACCACGCATGCAAATGCTGATGAGGAAGAAATGGAATCAAAATTCTCCATTGATGGAACAATTTATAAACATTTGTGTGAAGTAAAAGAACAGAAACCGGAAATTGCTCCATCAGTGTGTATGCTGGTGCTTCCCCTTGATCCACCACATGGTCCTACCCGTGTTTAAACTCAGGCTTGTCCATGTTTATCAAGGTTACCATCCTCTCAGCCTGATCTGATTAAACCTTTAACAATAAATATGAAAACTTGCAAGAAAAAGGTTTAGAACTTGAAATCATAAGAAAAAGTGAAAAAATAATGAGAGGATTATCGTAATTACTCTGTCCATCTGGGTTGGTTGCTGAAGGCTATTATTAATTCTGGGACTTGACCATGTGGTTTTTTTCATGGTACTCATAAAAATCAAATATTTATATGCTAGAACAGCATTTGCATGTTTCTTGGTGTTTAGATTCGAGATAAAATTATGTTCTTATTGTGCATTAATTATTTTTGCTCACAGGGCGTTGGCATCCTGTTTTCTGGGTTGTTTGGAACTGTGAATGGATCCTCAGTATCTGTGTAAGACCCGTAATAGGGGAAATCTATGCTGTATGACTGTTCTATTCCAATTAAGTGAAAACAAGATCTGAGGACTTTACCTGGCTTATCTACAGTGAGAATGCTGGTCTTTTGGCCTTGACTCGTGTTGGCAGTCGAAGGGTGGTACAAATATCTGCTGGATTTATGATTTTCTTTTCCATTCTTGGTAAGTTGTTGATGCTTGAGATGTGATAAAATGTATGAAAATTGAATAATTATTACCAATCAGCCTTTCTTTCCAAAAATTTGGTTTCTGTTAATCAGTCGACTTTTCGTCATTGCACAGGGAAATTTGGAGCAGTCTTTGCTTCAATCCCAGCATCCATAATTGCTGCCTTGTACTGCCTTTTCTTTGCTTATGTGGGTATGTCTCCCTGATTAAACATGTTAACAAGTAGAGGTGTGAACGCTTGATTTATTATGTTCATTTTTAGTTATGCTTATGGTGCTTACTCAGGTTCGGGGGGCCTTAGTTTTCTTCAGTTCTGCAACCTAAACAGTTTCAGAACTAAGTTCATCTTGGGCTTCTCCATCTTCATGGGCTTGTCGGTGCCGCAGTACTTCAACGAGTACACAGCAGTCAATGGTTATGGTCCGGTCCACACAAGCGGAAGATGGGTATGAATGACATGTCAACCCTGAATCTATCCTGATCTAGTAAACTTTTCTTAAAATCATTTCATGGTAGTTTCTGAGCTCCACTGACAAAAAACATCATTCTTTTCTTGGCAGTTTAACGATATTGTGAATGTCCCTTTCTCATCCGAAGCTTTCGTTGCTGGTTGCTTGGCGTTTTTCCTGGACAACACGCTGCATAAGGACAGTGTAATCAGGAAAGACAGAGGTAAACATTGGTGGGACAAGTTCCGATCATTCAAGGGTGATACAAGGAGTGAGGAATTCTATTCCCTGCCCTTCAATCTGAACAAGTATTTCCCATCTGTTTGATCCCGGCAGCCCTAAATTATAAGAAGATTAACCATAAATTACTCCGTTCGAAGGTTCTCAAAAACTGTCTGATCGTGTTATAAATCATTGTTATCTCCATTATTTGTGAATCTTAGTACATGCTACATCGGTATAAGAGTCTTTCTTTATAGAATGCCTTTTGAACATTTTTGTTCGTCGGAAATCCAATGGCACGATCGGAATTGGGCTAGAGGATGAAATCTGACCTCTCCACCCCTCAGTCTGGCATAACCGTGCAACGGTTCTGCGGCTTGAGGTGCTGACCAGACCAAACCACGAGGGCAAATCTCTACCTCTATTGGTGTGGTCCGGCAGGCATCGACACCCAATGAAAGGAGGAAGAGACAAATGAATGAAGGGTGAAAATGCAGTTACGTTAAACAGAACATATAATTACAACTATAAATTGGTAATTATTTTGAAAAAGTGAATAAAACGATTTACATTAAAAAAATTAATTTTTTAATAGTAAATTTTACTCTTTTTCAAAACGATTACGTAGTATTTATGTACTTTACAGTTGTATGTAAAATTACTCTACGTTAAAAGTAATTAAACATAAACAAACAAATATAAAAGGGTGAAATTGCAATGTAGAACACTAAGACTGTGTTTGGATGTTGAGTTGAGTTAAGTTCTTTATGAATAGTAGTAAGTTGAGATGCTATAGTGAGTTTTGTGAGGTCTATCTAAGATGAATTTAAATATATTTGAATATTAAGATGAGTTTAGATGTATTTATGAGAAGTTGAAAAAGATTGTGGGTCTCACGCGTAAAAAAGTTTTGAGTTGAGATGAGTTTAGTAAGTTGAGAATTGAGTTTTTGAATATTAGACTTAACTTAAAATTAGATTAAACTGAGTTGAATTATGATGAGTTTAACATAAAATGGAGCACTTAACAAAGTTAGGTGCCCCGTGTAGAGCACGCTTGGATATGAAAATCCTAAAACTTTGCTTGCAAATGAAACGGGCAAATATATGGTACGACAGTCCTTTAGCTTTAACCCTGTTGGGTGCTGACAGAGTTGCGTTCTCTTTTTCGCCGGCCTGTTCCAGGCTGCAGGCAGCAACAGAAAATAAAAAGAGAATTTGCTAGAGGAAAATCTTCTATTTATAATCCTTTCATCATCCTCACATAACATCCAATAAGTTTTCAGATTTAGCTTGAAAAAATGAAACCTTCAGAACTCTATGACTCTGCACTAACTTATTTTTCGTGAAAAATCGCAAGTTCTGAACCTGCCTTCATGTCTGTACCTTATTCTTATCGAAACTGCATCATCTGGATTAAGATTGTTAGAGAAGGGGGATTGGGGTGGCTGAAAAATATACACCACCTTTTGGACCAGAGAAATGCGACATGAATCAACTTCATTTCAGGTGAAATGGATTATATCCATTTGATATAAAGCACAATATATTTTTACCTATTTAAAATAGAGAAATTCTATTTACAGTTCTGAGTGAGGGGTCTCATTGATGAATGAGAGTAAAAGGAGAAAAAAAATATCATTTTAAAAATGATATTATTGTAATTTTATTTTATTTTAAACATAATTGTATGGGCTTGCATGAACAGTTTCTATTTTGAAGACTGTATGTAGACTAACTCGATGTCAAGTGTCGAGATCGTCATAATTGATATGAATTGCGACCGGGCACCTGCCTTGCCTTACGCTTTGAAGTCTAATCCATTCAATGACAAGAGAACTGTTAGGAGCAAAGGGAACATTTATGTGCTTGGAATAACCAAGGTGATAGGTAACCATTTTAAGAAATTTCTTTGGCACTAAAACATATATGTGACAGCATTTTATCAATTTCATTTTGAATGGATGACATCTATTTATCAATCTAAAACATCTCATACTTTGTGCTACATAAACTCTAAACTGATACACAAGAATTTGATCACCCTGCCTTAATAATTGTCACTTCCCATTCAAAGAAGGGTAGCCCTTATATGGACCATAGGCTAGAAAATATAATATTTTGGTTTCAATCCAAAGAGGCTTATGTGTTTGAATCAACTGAAACAGTTAGAATGACTCCTGATGATGGCCAGAAGAATAAGGCTTCGTTTGGAAGTTGAGCTCATCTCAACTCATCATTACAACTTTTTCAAATCCCAACATAAAATATAATAAACAATTCAACTTTTTTAAATTCTAAAATAATAATAATAATAAACAATAATATTCTAATAATATTTTATCATCTCAACTCAACTCAACTCACTTCAACATCCAAACCCACCCTAAGTCATCTTTGTATGCCTGTTTTGAATAAACATAACATGAAAGCATGGCTTGAAATTATCTAAATAAATCTGCACATGCCATGTATGCAATATGTATTTACTTTGTTTAGAAGAACACCATTTTCTTACCAGTATTGGGTTATTCAATTCAAGAAGCTTGAGAAGTGGCATAGAATTAGTTGATTAGAGTAGTTGTAAGAGGAATAGACTACTCTTCATTTCATTTGAAATAGATAATATCTATTTTAGTGTAAAATATGGGGTATTTTTGTCATTTCACATCACGTTGACAACTTAAATGACCAAACTACTCCATATTTTGTACTAGAGTAGTTCTACTCATCTCCCGGCTACTTTTCATAAACCACCCACCTGGTGATGTGGTTTTTTTTTTGTAAAACACGTGTTTTACCTTTACTGCTGAATATCCCAAATTAGTTTGATGGGTGGATTTTGAATTTTTTCCTCTCACCCCCCACATTCTTCCTCCGCCCTTTGCTCTTTGCCAGCCTTCACTCTCATTTAGCTCACGACCTTCGAAGTTGCACTACGTCAGCCACCGCCTAGGGTCGTTGATGAGGACGACCGACAGACGAGAATGACCATCTGGGGCCGCGTTCAGCTCACACACGAGTTTTCTCTTGCCAAGCTGCTTCATAGTTCTTCATTGTCTTCGTTTTGAGATGTGAGCAACACTCAAGGAAAAAAAAAACAAGACAATAAGATATAAACAAGAGGAGGAACAATGTTGAGAGTATAATGGATCATTTATGACAGATATCATAAACTCCCATTTGATTGAGAAATCATTTTTGGTCTATTCATCCTACATGAACTTTAGAGTTTTTTTATGCCCGTGGAGTTGGGACTCCACTAACGAACAAGAATTGATCAGTTGAGGAGTAGAACAGATCTAGGATGAAGAGTTCGGCAAGTTTAGGATGAAAAATGATTTTTTTTTTTTAAATATTTTTACGTCAAGAAACCACATGTGGGATAGGGATTTCTTAGAGGGGATGGGCAACTGGGGATCACGTGGGAGAGAGGATTTCTCAGATGGGTGGGGAGCCGAACGACCATCATTGGGGAGAGGGATGAGAGATTTCTCAGAGTTGGGCTTCGTGAAATCTATTCTCAGAGTTAGGGATTCACGATTTAACAACTGGACTAGACAATTTCTTAAACCTGGTTTGCCACATCATAGTTGTGTGATGTGTGATCTCAAAACCGGACTAAGACTAGAATTACTCTTTGTACTAAATAGATACCATCCATTTTTGAGAGGATCATTGTCCATTATAAGAACTAGCTTTTCTACAAAAACAAATGTGAATTGGAATTCTTTCACCAAGTACTAGTAAAGGTCTTTATATGCCCACTTTTGAAGATATCAAACAGATAACATAAGTTATTTTGGAAGGAAAAGCATTGCTTTTATTGAGCCACTCATCTATCTGTGCTTATATTAAATGATCACAAGTTTGGTCATTTAAATTAAAATAATTTGAAAAGTCATATAACTAAATAATAGACAATTTTAAAAGTTCATAACACTTCTGTATTCTTTTTTTTTTTAATTCATAACACTTCATCTTCTTACTTCATATCTTATTTTTTCCCTGATAGAATAATTCCATATTTAAAAAAATTCATGATTAAATAATAAAAATAAATAAAAAAGTAATAATTTTTCGTTTGCTGAAAGGATCCTATAAAGAATCCAAAATTTACCCTCTTTTTCTACCTTCACAGAAAACTAACCCATTTTAACCCATTTGATTAGATGATGAGTGCGAGCCAAATAATCAAGGAATGCTCATCGAATCAGAACAAACAACATCATTATTAGTGTCACAACTTGTCATAATCATATTCAAAAGCAGGATTAATTAATATCTTAACAAGAAGATTGTTGTTGAACACTGAACTGACAAAAAACCTCGTCTTCTTGTTTTCATTGTGGTTGTTTTGGCCTGTGTCATGCGTTTTTTAGGTAACACAAGACAAGAGGGACAAAAATCATATCCTCACAGGAATCCCAAAAAATGTTGTTTGGTGATCCGAACAGAAAGTTAAATGCCAACATAATGACAATAGGACCTACAAAAATGAGGCAGCCACCTAATTCAATTCATGAAAATACGAAGATACTAAATTCTACCCACAAAGTTTTAGGATCCCATCCCTTTGTAATTAATTGTCTATCCCAATTTGAAAAGGGCGTGCAAACCCCACTGCCTCGTGCAGGTGTTCGGATGAGTACTGCCTCGTGTAGTCGGACCCATTCGCCTCTCTGACATTGCCTGCATGCCCTAACCTTTTCTGCAATTTGAGCAAGCGATTCATAAAAATCTTCATTCCTAGTTTTATTTTCAAATCGAAGTGTATTGGAGAAAAATTTAGAAAATGTTTCATATATCCATTTCGTGACACAAAAGTCGTACAATCGCCACACCACCATTCTCTCTAGACGCCGATCTACAAGATGGGTCAAGAAATATTGCCGTCAAACTAGTGTGTGGCTAACGTGTCTCCTAGGTCTTGTTTGGGCCCCACACACTATTGTTGTGCCATGACTCTGTCAACTAAACACATGATGCCGATGGATTTCGTGACCTCATATATTTAAAGTGCTTTTAATCCCACTCGATCCATTCCTGTTAGTACTCTTTGGGTGTTGCTGATGATTGAGGTTTATAGTTTCTAGCTATCTCACTGTATTTTTATTTTCAAATGAAAACGTATCAAAGAAAAATTTCCCATCTATGTTAGAAAATGTTTCATATCTCCATTTCGTGACACAAAACTCGTACACGTGCCACACCACCAAGACCCCGATCTACAAGATGGGTCAAGAAATACTGTCGTCAAACTAGTGTGTGGCTCACGTGTCTCCTAGGTCATGTGTAGGCCCCATGCATCGTTGTTGTGCCATGACTCTGACAACTAAACACACGACGCCAATGGATTTTGTGGTCTCATATATTCAAAGTGCTTTTAACCCCACTCGATCCATTTCTGTTAGTACTCTTTAGGTGTTGCCGACGATCGAGGTTTATAGTCTCTAGCTATCTCATTGTATTTTTATTTTCAAATGAAAGTGTATCAAATAAAAATGGCCCATTTATGTTAGCAAATGTTCCATATATCCCTTTCGTGACACAAAGTTCGTACATGTGCCACACCACCAAGACCCCGATCTACAGGATGGGTCAAGAAATACTGTCGTCAAACTAGTGTGTGTGGCTCACGTGTCTCCTAGGTCATGTGTAGGCCCCACGCATCGTTGTTGTGCCATGACTCTGACAACTAAACACACGATGCCAATGGATTTTGTGGCCTCATATATTCAAAGTGCTTTTAACCCCACTCAATCCATTCCTGTTAGTACTCTTTAGGTGTTGCCGACGATCGAGGTTTATAGTCTCTAACTATCTCATCGTATTTTTATTTTCAAATGAAAGTGTATCAAATAAAAATGGCTTATTTATGTTAGAAAATGTTCCATATATCCCTTTCGTGACACAAAATTCGTACATGTGCCACACCACCAAGACCCCGATCTACAAGATGGGTCAAGAAATATTGTCATCAAACTAGTGTGTGTGGCTCACGTGTCTCCTAGGTCTTGTGTGGGCCCCACACACTATTGTTGTGCCATGACTCTGTCAGCTAAACACACGACGCCAATGGATTTCGTGGCCTCATATATTCAAAGTGCTTTTAACCCCACTCGATCCATTCCTGTTAGTACTCTTTGGGTGTTGCTGACGATCGAGCTTTATAGTCTCTAGCTATCTCACTGTATTTTTATTTTCAAATGAAAGCTTATCAAAGAAAAATCTTCCATTTATGTTAGAAAATGTTCCATATATCCCTTTTGTGATACAAAATTCGTACATGTGCCATACCACCAAGACCCTGATCTACAAGATGGGTCAAGAAACACTGTCGTCAAACTAGTGTGTGTGGCTCACGTGTCTCCTAGGTCATGTGTGGGCCCCATGCACCATTGTTATGCCTTGACTCTGACAACTAAACACACGACGCCGATGGATTTCATGGTATATTCAAAGTGCTTTTAACCCCACTTGATCCATTCTTGTTAGTACTCTTTGGGTGTTGCCGATGATCGAGGTTTATAGTCTCTAGCTATCTCATTGTATTTTTATTTTCAAATGAAAGCGTATCAGAGAAAAATCGCCCATCTATGTTAGAAAATGTTCCATATATTCCTTGCATGACATAAAATTCGTACATGTGCCACACCACCAAGACCCCGATCTACAAGATGGATCAAGAAATACTGTCGTCAAACTAGTGTGTGTGGCTCACGTATCTTCTAGGTCATGTGTGGGCCCCACGCACCATTGTTGTGCCATGACTCTGACAACTAAACACACAATGCCGATGGATTTCGTGGCCTCATATATTCAAAGTGCTTTTAACCCCACTCGATCCATTCCTGTTAGTACTCTTTGGGTGCTGTCGACGATTGAGATTTACAGTCTCTAGCTATCTCATTGTATTTTTATTTTTTCCGAATGAGAATATGGAGGTAGTAGAAATACAGATCTCCTATGAAATGTACTAGAATAGTTTATTGCAGTTTTTTTTTCTACCGATTGAATCAAAATTCTCTCATTTGCTTCGCTAAGGAACATGGACCCCAAATATATGGTTATTGTAGAGGTGTAAAAAAAAAAAAGATAAAGTAAACTGGTTGAATCAGGCTGAATCAGTGTGTTCAGTCCGGTTCGTAACTGGTTTTTAAGAATCGGTTTTCACATTTTAAAAATCGGTTTGAACCAAACCGGATCAATATATATATATTTTAATTTTAATTTTTTTATTATATATAAAATATTATTTATATAAGTTTTATATTATATGCTAAATTGTTAATTAATATAACATGAAATTTTAATCTTATTATTCATGTCTATTAATTTTATAGCATAAAATTAATATAACATTTGATATAAAATAAAATTAATCTTAAAAGTTTTAATATAACATTTGATTTATGATATAACATAAATTAATCTTATATTTTTAATATAATATTTGAATTTTGATATAAATATATAAATTTAAATTTCATAACTTTTTAGTCCAAAATTATAAAATGAGGGATTTAGGGCAATCATTTACTAAAGTTTTATTTGAATATAATTTTGTTTATTCGTAAAATCGGAAAAATCGGACTGGACCGGATCGAAACCGAAAAAATAAGAAGTTCCGGTTTCGGTGGTTAATCTATTTTCAATTTCTAAACCGGTGGATACTGACTTGGTTTTACAAAATGTTCAAAACCGGATTTAACCGGACGATTACAACCCTAGTTTATTGTCATTTTTCTTATTGTTTTCTTCTATCCCTCTTAGCAATAAATTTTTGTATGAGGTATCCACCTCTCCTCCTGTATGTTTGGTTTAACTCAATGCATCTTTAATTATAATAGAAAAAATGCACAAAAAATGGAGATGTTGGACAGTCCAACATGTCGCAACAGATGCTACAATCCATAGATTACCATTATTGCTCACCGGTGAGGCCAAAGGTATGCCCACCCTCTTTTGAGTCCTTTTCTACGGCCCCTTGCTTGTAGCTCTCTCTCTCTCTGGCAAGATTTCATTAAGATCAAATACAATATGAGGGGATGAGGACACCAATAAAGAAAAATTCACTGCAAAAAGATAGAAAAAGGAACTCGATCGGGCCATGTTCCTCTATGGAATCGAAGAGGGGACTACTAAAGAAAAACTGATAAACTTCTCGAATGTGGTTTTGGTCCGTATGCGAATAATGTAAGAGAAATATTTTAACTATAAAGAAATTATATAAAAATAATCTTACAAATTGATGTGACTTAATGTGATTCGTCAGATTATAAAGTTATTTTCTTGTAAAATAAATCTAATAGATCACATAAAATCACGCTAATTTATGAGATTACTTTTATATAATTTATTTGTGGCTGTAGCAGTTTTTATAATGCAATCAACTCATGTTTTGATATTTGCCGATGTAAATATATATCCACATCTTCTTTCTTTATTTTTTTCCGATCTTCGGTTAGGAAAAGATGAAACATATATATTAGCTAAATACTTAAGATCGCAGCAGATTATTGGGGACATCATACGAGGCAGTATCGAGGTGTAGGGCTCACAAACTCTCGATGAGGGTTTAGTGGAATAAGTCAGATTTGAAGAAAGATAGGCCGTGAGGACTGAGGAGTCCATCGGTTGAAAACCGACCATGATATGGACCACGACTCAGTCGTTGGTAATATTCCTATATATATATGTTTAATTCTGAAAGGAAAATATTAATTACATAACAAAAGCAAAAAAGATAAATTAAAAATACAAAAAAAAAAAATTAGAAAACCGAAGCTTTTGCAACTTTTGAATTGGTCTCAAGGGGAAGGAAGCTTTAGATAAAAAGGGATAAAGCTTTAGGAATGTAACCCTTCACACGCGACACCCACTCATTAACGTGTCGAGGGAAGCTCTCCAACATGCAAAGGTAAGGGGAAAGGCCATTTTCAGGCTCTCTTTCTCCCAACACAGACCCCTTGGCAATATGAAACATGCCCTACTCTTTTCCCTCCCTCACTTCGCTTTACAGCACACCGCATGGAAGAATGCCCCACAAACCCATCCCAGAAGCATCTTTTTAGGATTGGTATGGACCGGTGGTAGACCAAAAGAATGTAACGTATCCAAAATTTGGAATGCCAAGTTGATTATGACTCCCTCTGGCCCCCACCTCCTTTTGTCTCTTCATCTCACCAACCACATCATCCCATGTGGGACATCACTTCACTTCATCCTTAAATTTTATTCCCGAACTGCCCCCCCTCATTGCCACCTTGGATTGCCATTGGCTTAGAAGTTGCCAGCTTAAATAGGCTTTTGCATTGTCATTTGGACATTTACCACATTGCTAGCAAAGTCTGTGGGTGGTTGGTGCATATCTCATCTTCTTCTTCTTCCTTGCTTCCTCACACATATCTCATCCTTTTAGCTCAGAGAGAGAGAGAGAGAGAGAGAGAGAGAGAGATGGGGAATTGCCAAGCCATTGATGCAGCAACACTAGCGGTACAGCACCCAAGTGGGAAAGTGGACACCTTTTATTGGCCTATGAGTGCTAATGAGATCATGAAGATGAACCCTGGTCACTATGTTGCTCTTCTCATCTCCACCTCCTTGTGTCCATCCAACAATGGCAGGGAAGACAACTCCCAGGTTAAGAACAAGAATAGCAACAAAAACCTGTTGCAGGTTCGTTTAACTAAGATTAAGCTTCTCCGGCCGACAGAAACTCTTGTTCTTGGCCAAGTTTACAGACTCATCACCACTCAAGGTTCTTTTTTTTTTTCATACTTGATCTCTTTCCTTTCTGTTTGTTAGGGACAAAAGTTTTCAGGTATGTCCTTGTGCATGCTAGCTTAATCTGACATGAAAGCCCAATTTGCTCTGTGGGTTTCAGAGGTTATGAAAGGCTTGTGGGAAAAGAAGCAAGCAAAGATGATGAAAAACCAGTCAGAATCAGCAGAGATGCCAGAGAGGGTAAAAGATAAGCCCAAATCTCGACCGGAGACAGCAGCTAGAAATCATGTAAAACTTCATTTCTTTACACACACACACACACACAGATATATATATATATCTTGTATATATGTTATCTCTACAATTTTGGTCAAGTTTATTGATTCTTTCTCCCTTTAAAGCTAAGTGAATCAAGGATTTCTCAGATCCATCGAGTCAGCCTCGGTTCTGATTGTTCCCCCCCTCTGGAAGTGGTTTTTATTGTTAAGTAGTTAGACTTTTTATTGTTAATTATAGTTTTCAACTACAAGATTATTCACATCAATACATTACACTAAAATATCTTTTATTTAATGATTCAGAACATTAGGGACTCTTGGAACTGGATCAGCATAAAATAATAGGAAATGCTTGAGTAGTCTGAAGTCAAAGGCTATATGATTAAATGAAGAATAATATCTGCTAGATGTTGAATTCTTCCGTGTGCTAATAATTATTATTCCCCATAATTCATAATATGTTCACTAATTTTTATCACTACACATCAGGTGACAACACATGAGAGAGAAAGACAGGGATCAAGGACAGTAGTTGCATCATCAACTACCTCTGCCACAGCCAGGCCAAGAACATGGCAACCATCCTTAAAAAGCATCTCAGAGGCTGCAAGTTGACCTTGTTTTCAAAATCCTGCGAGAAAGACAGTGGAGCTGTGAATTCCTAGATGACCTTTCAAATCAGTGAAAAAAATTTCAGATATCAATAACTTCTTTTGTCATTTGCTGATCTGGGTAATGCATAGTTGTGCATAGTAAAGGGGGTACATATCCAGCATCAGTGTAATCTAAGTGTGCTTCTGAAATGAAATTAGACTCCCATGTTATAGATAATTGCACTAGTGCACCACTTGAAATAAAATTCCTCCAGATTTTGAAAGAAAAAGAAAACAAGAAAGTACAAGATCAAGAAGATCAAATCATTATGGTTAGCAAAAAACTAAAATCTGCCATAGAGCAGTATGTATCAAATGCTGTTTCTGCTATAGTTTTCTTATATTTTAGGTCATGCTAGCTAATAATTCCAGCATTTGGGCAGCCATGCACCCGAAGAACAAAAAATAGTTGAGGGAAGCTACAAACAAACAGTATTCGAACAAGTCTGCTATATAAAATGGATCAAACAAAGAACAAATAGGTCCCCCTTATAATATAAGGACCAAAGTTCTAATCATTGCTTTTGAATAATATATGCCATTGTATGTCTATCATTTATCATCTAAACTAGGCATTGCACAGTGATGAAAATACTACAAACCCAATTGACCTTTCTCTTGTATTTTAATTTCCTAAAGTTACAAAAGAGTGACATTGTTTATAATTAGTACTTTCATATGAACATTTTCATTTTCTTGGGGATCACATAAACTAAAATCAAGAGCTTTTCAGTACATGTTCATCTTTCAAGCGCCTTGTCCAAAAGGGGAAAGAAAAAGCTTGCATGCGCAAAACTATTTGCCAACCTAAAGGGCTTTCTTTATAAAGGAATTCAGCATCTGACTTCAGAAAGTTCTTCCTCGATAGAAACAGTGAGCTTTACATATTACCTGCAATTATCATGCCTGTACAGTTTGAGAGAGCCACCAAAACAACCTTTTCTAGTGCACTGGAAGAAGCGAATCTTCCTCACTACCCAATGCACGATTATTTTCCCTATGGAGCTTAGAGCAAGACAGGCCGATCGACGCTAGTAAAGCAAAAGTTGGCTTTTTCTTTCCCTTCTTTCAATTAAACATATGAATAACAATAGCAACCTTTTATATAACTATTTTCCCATCCATATTTTAAAATATTATCATATTTTTAAAAGTTATTCAATTCTCAAAAAAGTGTTTAGAGCACATTATTCACATCATGGTAAGATTTTATTTATAAAATTCAAAGTTTAAAAACGAACCAGGTTGAGAATGAAAATGTTCTATTTTAATAAAATTATTAAATTTATAAAATTATTTTATAAAAACGACCTTCATTTAAAGCATAAGTTTGAAAATAGTCACATTAAAAATTGCGTAGATCACTTTTTTAATAGTCTAGTTTAAGAAAACTTCATTAGTGCTATAGAAAAAAAAAATACATGAGGGTTGAGGTTGCAACAAACACTAGAAAACATTATATACAATGCAAAAATTGAAATATATAGAAGTAGTCCAGTGAAGATGATGGTTGGAATTATCCATTGAATTGCCAATTCAAAGACTTCTTCGAGTAGGACAATTGCTGCAATATTGCATCCAGCTGACATTTTGTATGTATTATGAACAAGCTGCATTACACTCCAGATTCTGTTAAAAAAGTACTTGGAATCCCTTCAATGCAGGCCATTAGTTGTTTGCCTCTTTTTGGCAGATTCATAGCATAAATGCCTGGTTCCAATTTTAACCATCAACGAAATTAAATGCCTTCAGATCTCAACTTGAAGAGAAATATCTTCTTTTTATTGCTTCCAGTCTTGCTGTACTTGACTGCCAGCTGTATCTTATGTCTTTCCACATTCCCCTGGTTAAGGAGGTAGATATAACCGGAGGTGGATATAACCAGAGGTGAAAACCGACTGTTGCTGTTTGGTTTTTGTCCAAAATTGAAACCGATCGATAGGGAAGATTTTGAGAGGAAGACCGATCGAACCGGCCGTTGGGTAGGAGGAATACTGGCCATACCGATTTCGGCGGTTTCTCATTCGATTCTCTGTTGGCGACAGGGGAGTAAAGCTTTGTCTGAGAGAGGAGAGAGAGAGTGAGAGAAATTAGATTGGAGAAGAAGAGGGGGGAGGGGGACGAAGACAGGCTCAAATCGAAACGACTCCATTTAGTTTAAAACCAAACGACATCGTTTTACTTATATTGTTTTGTATACGTTAGGTCTAAACAAATATATATATATAATATTGGAGGAGTTAATATTGGTCTGGACCAAATTGTGGGCCCAAGGCCCATCATCCATAAAGGATAGCTACTCAAAGGAGTCGTGTAGTTTAATGTAGACCCTAGTCACCCTTATTATTAGGGGGGGATAAACCATCACATTATAAATATGGATAACGTGGTGATTAGATAATTCCGATACATCAGAGATAAGCCTTCCAATGGCTAAGTATTATGCAAGATTAATCAGTTTATAATACTCATCCAATATTCTCTACACCTATATATAGGAGGAGCAGGTAACATTCGAATAATTTGATAGAGCATTCTTGAATTATTATCCCTCACTTATTGTTGACTTAAGCATCAGAGGTGTCATAAGCACACCGCGCTGCCCACATAACAATTTGCAGATTAACAATCGTGGTGGGACACATCCTTTATAATGGCGCCGTCTGTAGGATTTTGTAATCTGCTATTTCAGTTTTTCATTGGACTTCAACGTGGTTCCCTCATGATGACCGTGACTCGTTCTCAAGCAACTCGTGAACCGGAAGCAATGCCTACAGACATGGAGACACGATTAGCAATAGCTGAAGAAAAGCGCTGAAGGTGGCGTTAGACGCCATGGAAAACCTAAGGAAAGAGAATGAGAAACTAAAGCGCCGCAACATTGAGCTCAGTGATGCTACCATGCGTAGCCATAGTGAATAGGGAAGAAGGAGAAGCACATAGCAATAGGGGAGTGAATGCGAAGGATGTGGAAAAGAAGAAGCTACATGACAAGCTACGTAGCCTCGCCGGCAAGTACGAGGATATGACGAAGAAGATGGGAGGATCTTCCTCAATGGAACAACTATTGAGTCGCACGAGTTTGCCTCATAGTGTGAAAGTAATGGTCGTGCCGCTCCCGTTGAAGTCTAAAGTGCCACAGATAGAGATGTATGATGGGTCCAGGGACCCAGTAGATCACTTGGAGAACTTCAAGGCGCATATCACAATCCAAAACTTCCTAGGAGAAATCACCTGCCAATCTTTTCCCTTAACTCTGAGGGGAATGGCGAAAGGATGGTTTGGAACGCTCCGACCGGGATCGATTGATAGCTTTGAATAGCTTGCCAGGCAATTTTTAACACAATTTATGCCCAGAAGAGAGCATAGGCGTCCAGCGGCATACCTCCTGACCGTCAAACAGAGGGAAGAGGAGAGCCTAAAGACATACCTCGCCCACTTTAATACACAAAGGTTGACGACAGATGACCAAGACGAGAATATTACTCTAGCCACCCTGCTAGGTGGTATTTGGCCACGTAGCCTATTCATGGCTGAGTTGGCTAGAAAGATCCCCTCTACCTTAAGAGAGTTCATGGATAGGGCGGATTACTTCGTCAACGCCGAAGATACACTACAGGCTCTTGTAGAACAAAGGAAAGGGGAGTCGAAGGCTGAATGCAAAAGCAGTTCAGGGGACAAGAAAGCTGCACCGAACCACCTAGATAGGAGGCACGAAAGGTGACAAGAGCATAATACCCGACTCATCCACAATAATTTGAATGTGTAAGAAAATGAAGAATCAGAAAGAGAATAGCGCTAGCGCAGAACCGGAAGGCGCTATTGCAAATATCATCAAACGGCGATTTGAGATAGGACAACCCCCATAGAAGCAGCAGCCCAGATAAGCGACGCCCATCAAGGGAAGACGTTTGTAATAATGATAGGGACAAGGTGCCTCAGAATAACGATAGGGACAAGGCCTTCTAGGTGAAATTAGGACAATAACAAGCGGATTCGCTGGGGGTGGCGCATCCTTGTTTGGTAGGAGGGCGCACGCCTGAAGGGCAAGATACGAAGAAATTTATGTAGTGGATAGGTCGCCCAAGCACCAAAAACTTGACACCTTAGTAGCTATCTCTTTCGGGGAAGAAGATTGTGAAGAAGTATTGTACCGTCATGATGATGCGGTAGTAGTAACCTTCTGGTCGCTATTTACACTACCAGGCACATCCTCATGGACAATGGGAGCTCAGCAGACATTATTTTGGGAAGTTACATCCATGTACCTCAAGATGAAATTTCCAACCGAAGGTGGAGCGGGAGAAGCACTAGGTGAGCAAGCCCTAGCATGGGAATGTTATGTGCAAGAAATGATAAGCAAATGGGGAAAAGTATGCACTAACGTAGGTGATGATGACCAGGCTGCCTAGGAGGACGGCCAGGGCACATTGCCCCCACCCCCCACAATCCTACTGGATAGGGGCGTAGAGGTGAGGGACGAGCAAAACCTATAGCAAGCAGAGGCGAATGAGCTATTGGAGATCGTAACATTATACCCAAATCACCCCAATACAACAACACAGATTGGGACTCAAATTCCCCAAGAAGATCGAGAGGCCCTAAAGCAATTGTTAGTAGAGCACCGGGATGTATTCGCCTGGAGTCACGAATATATGCCCATGATTGACAACAACATTATTGAACACTAACTGTGCATGATCCCCATGCACAAGAAAGTGCATCAAAAGATAAGATCATTCAGCATGGAGAAATATACAGCCATCGCCGAGGAAGTAGAACGCCTGCTCGCTGAAGGGTTCATCAAGGAAGCCCATTACCCTGAATGGCTATCCAATGTTGTCTTGGTAAAAAAAGCAAACGAAAAGTGGAGAATGTGCATGGACTTTATTGATCTAAATAAAGCCTGCCTGAAAGATAACTTCCCCCTACCACATACGGATGTTATCGTAGGCATCATTGCAGGGCACAAGATGTTGAGGTTTATGGACGCCTATTTAGGCTATAACCAAATCCGAATGTACCAAGCATACGAAGAGAATACCTCATTTATCATAGACCGTGCATTGTATTGCTACCAAGTCATGCTGTTTGGCCTGAAGAACGCAGGGGCAATCTACTAGAGGCTGGTCAACCGGTTGTTTAAATACCAAATAGGATAGACCATGGAAGTTTACGTGGATGACCTGTTAGGACGGACCAAAGAGAAGCGTTCACAGTACTACGACAGTACAAGATGAAGCTGAACCCATTGAAGTGTGCGTTTGGAGTAGGGTCAGGTAAGTTCCTGGGGTTCATTGTGTTAGAAAGAGGAATTGAAGCCTCCCCAGAAAAAATTGAAGCAATCATGAATATGAAGTCACCGAAGAGCCTAGACGACACACAATGGCTGGCAGGAAGAATAGTAGACTTGAACAGGTTCATATCTAGATCCATAGACAAATGCCTCCTCTTCCTTAAGGTATTGCATAAGGTACACCCCTGGAACGAGGAGTGTGACGAAGCTTTCCAAAAGCTGAAACAGCATTTGACCAATTCGCCACTCTTGAGGCAACCTATAGAAGGAGACATAATCTATACGTATCTAGAGGTATCCCCCCACGCCGTTTCAGTCGTCTTTGTCAAGAAAGAAGGGTCGGCGCAACTACCCGTGTACTACACAAGTCACGCCATAAGGGGAGCAAAAGTCAGATATCCATGAGTACAGATGCTGGCGTTTGCCTTGGTGACAACGGCCATGAGGTTACACCCATACTTTTAGCCCCACTCAATCAAATTCTCATAGAAAACCACTGTCAAAGGTGTTGCAGAGACCAGACAGCTCGGGGAGATTAGTCGAGTGGTCAATCGAGCTCAACGAGTTTGACATTGAGTACTTGCCAAGGAAGGCCATGAAAGGGCAAGCGTTGGCGGACTTTATTTTCGAATTCTTAAGTTTCCCACCAGAAACGGTCGTCGCCCTGACAGGAAAACCATGGATCTTTTTTGTGGATAGCTCATCTTGTCATGCTGGTGGAGAGGTAGGGGTCCACATAATTAGCGGCGAAGGGCATGAGCATCACTACATGGCGAGGCTCACGTTCAAAACCACCAACAATGAATTAGAATATGAGGCACTCGTAGCAGGGCTCTTAGTGGCCAAAGCATTGGGGGTGACCGAGGTAAAGGTGAAGTCAGACTCACAGGTAGTAGTCAACTAAGTGTTGGGAACATACGCCACCAAGGGTGAAAATTTGAAGAAATACCTGAGTCGAGTCTTGGAGGCGCGCGACTAATATTCCTATTTTAGCATAGCACAAGTGCCTAGAGAAAGCAACGCAGTGGCGGACGGGTTGGCTTGTAGAACCTTTGGATGGAGGACTCCCTCCTCCCCTAGGAAGTTGAGAGAAGGGTAATAGAAGTCCCAGCAATAGGACCAGAAGTCTACATGGTAGGTGGCAATGATCCCAAGTGTGTTGGTGACATCATCAAGCATCTGGATGTAGGCGAACTCCCTGAGGAGAAAGAGGAGGTAAGAAAGGTAAGAACAAGGGCGGCAAGATTTGTAAAGTTGAATGGGATCCTTTATAAGAGGGGTTTCGCCGCCCCCTATTACGATGCATCTCATCGCAAGAAGCACAATACGTTTTAGCTAAGATACATGAAGGATTATGTGGAAACCACTCGGGGGGAAATGCATTGGCCAAAAAGGTGGTAAGGGCAGGAAACTACTGGCCCAAAACACTCAGATATGCTAAAGAATTTGCAAAAAAATGCGTCAAATGTCAGACGTACGCACCAGTATCACATGCCCCCCTTCCCAAAGGAGAGGACTTCCATGACTGCCCCTTGGCCGTTCTCCCAATAGGGGTTTGACCTAATTGGACCCTTCCCACCCAGGAAAGGTGGAGTCAAATTCTTGATCGTATAAGTGGACTACTTTACAAAGTGGGCAGAAGCAGAACCTCTGGTGACCATCATGACCAAAGCCATGACGAAGTTCTTGTGGAAGAATGTCATTTGTTGGTACAGAATTCCGCAAAGCATGGTCTCGGATAACAAGCGACAACTTGATTTAGAGCACTACCGGCAGTGGTGTGCTGAGCTAAAGATATAAGTCAAATATTCATTCCCAAGACACCCACAGGCGAATGGACTGGCAAAGGCTACGAACAAAGCTTTGCTAGAAATTATGAAGAAGAAAATCACGAACAAGAAAGGGGAATGGGTGGAAGAACTAGCAGGGGTATTGTGGGTCTACAGAACCACAGCATAGACCCCTACAGGGGAGACCCCATTCACCCTGGCATATGGGAGTGAAGCAGTGCCCCCCCGTGTTAGTTGGTCTACCAAGTTACCGAACCCGCCATTTTTCGGCGCCCATGATTGATGAAGCTGTGGAAGAGCACCTCGACCTTCTAGAGAAGGAGAGAGAGACGACTAAAGTTAGGATGATACTCGACAAGAAAAAGGCAGAACACTATTTCAATAAGAGAGTCAGACCTAGGACATTTAAGATAGGAGATCTGGAGCTAAGGGAAAGCGGGGTCACCACCAAGAAAGAGGGCAAGCTTGGACCCCAATGGGAAGGACCATATGTGGTAGTGGCCAACCACAGGCCTGAGTCATACCGCTTGAAGGATAGCCAAGGAAAAGAACAACAACACCCCTAGAATGCAAGACACTTGAAGAAATAATACCATTGATTATGTTAATTTCTTGATTTGTTAGAACTCTACTGTTGAATTCTTGATTATGTTTTGTAGTAAATAAAGCGTTTGTACTAGGCCAGCACCGACTCACCTAAGGAAAAAGGGCGCGGAGGTCAATAGACCACGTGACCCTTAAACACCAATGACGAGTACAAAGACTTGTGGTGCCAAGGAAAAAGGGCGCGGAAGTCAACAGACCATGCGACCCTTAAACACCAATGAAGAGTACAAAAACTCACGGTGCCAAGAAAAAAGGGCGTGGAGGTCAACAGACCACGCAACCCTTAAACACTAATAATGAGTACAAAGACTCACGATGCCAAGGAAAAAGGACGAGGAAGTCAACAGACCACGTGACCCTTAAAAACCAATGACGAGTATAAAGACTCGTGGTGCCAAGGAAAAAGGACATGGAGGTAAACAAATCACGCAACCCTTAAACACCAATGACAAGTACAAAGACTCACAATACCAAGGAAAAGGGCACGGATGTCAACAGACCACACGACTCTTAAACACTAATGACGAGTATAAAGACTCGCGGTGCCAAGGAAAAGGGGTGCGGAGGCCAATAGACCACGTGACCCTTAAACACTAATGACGAGTACAAAGACTCACGATGCCAAGGAAAAAGGGCGCGGAGGTCAACAGACCACACAACCCTTAAACACCAATGATGAGTCCAAAGACTCGCGGTGCCAAGGAAAAAGGGCATAGAGGTCAATAGATCATGCCACCCTTAAACACCAATGGCAAGTCTAAAGACTCGCGATGCCAAGGAAAAAGGGTGTGGAGGTCAGTAGACCTCGCGACCCTTAAACACTAAGGACGAGGATAAAGACTGGCGATGTCGAGCAAAAAGGGCGTGTAAAACAATAATGATAAGTACAAAAACAAGCCACTTGCAGAGTAAAAAGAAAGAGCCTCATAAAATCAAAGCAAAGTGTAACATGATAAAAAGCCAAAATTGGCTAACTACAAAATTGTTTATATTATTTACAAAAATCTATTACAAATGTAGCAGTAGGAGACAACTATTGCAAAATGCTAAATGCTAGGACAACTGAAAGGTAGAGGCGGACGAGGAATGTCAAAGGCATTGGTCATAGTGTCCTGACCAAAGGTGTCATCAAACTTACACGAGACTACATTAGGTTTAAATATCTCCAAATCTAAATTCCTCAAGTCAGTACAGGGATTGGCCATCGAGTGCGATCCAAGCCACAATACGCAGCCCCATACCCATAACCAAAAGCATGATCCCTAACGCTACGCGCTGACGCCAGCTGTCGGTGAAGGCAGGCAAGTCCCTCCCTTGCAGCTGCCAACTCAGACCTCAACGTCTTCACCTGCTGGGTCTTTTCCTTCGGTCGGGTATCCTTATGAAGAAGCATTTCATTAAGCTTCCTCTACTGTTCATCTACGTCGGCACAATTTTTCTTGTATTCCTCGTGCCGTTTGGTCAGCTCCTCTAGAGCGCCACGCATCTCAAAGAGGTCAAGATTAACTTGCCACTTGCTTTCTTTCGAGGCCGCCAACACCTCCCTGAGTTCAGAGCTATGCTGTTGAGAACTAGACAACTCCTGGTGGATAGAATTTAGCTCCTCCTTGAGGGTGGAGAGCTCAGAGCAAGCACGACTCCACTCTGACTCTAACTCCCCCTAGGCAAGGGAAAGCCGAGCTCTAGCGAAATCACACTTTGACTCCAGTAGTTCCAACTAGAAGTTTTCTCGGGGCCTTCAACTCCTTGGCGCGACAGAGTTCATCACAAAGGTGGAAAACCTCATCGCGAAGAATGTCCAAGTCACCTAGCAGAAAGTGCGCGTAGCCATCTGCTTACTCGAGTAGGATCTCCAACTCCGCCCTCTTAACTCTATCTCTTAAATTCCCTCTTGGCATAGAAAGAAAAGATATGCCTAGAGTGAACTTCATCCTCGAAGTCAACACGATCTGCCATGATCCAGGCCGCCAAACCGTCGGCACCATACAAAGATAAAACTGAAGAAAGTTAAAAAAAAAAAGAAAAAAGAAAAAAGAAAAAAGAAAATGGTGAGAAGTGAGAGAAGCAAAGTCAGAGGTACCTTAGAGAGGAAATTCCTTAACCGATTAGCCATGCTACTGACGACTTCATCTCTAGTAGGACTAGAGGAGGTGGAATTACCTCCCTGCACCTCCCTATCATACCTCACCTTAGGCCCATAGTGGGAACCGAGGGGAAAAGCCCAGGAGATGCCGCCCACTCCTGAGCTTGCTCCAATCCCAGGGGCCTTACCCAAAGCTCCCATTGGGCGAACAACGTTTGTGTAAGGAAGTTCAACATCCCCCAGACTGATCTCCTCACTCGTAGGCTGCCCAGAGGAATGCCCTCCTCTAAGGGAAAGGACTCAGCGTCATCCCCAAAGGAGGAGGAAAAACGAGAGGGGATAGAAACATGGTTGCCACCAACCCCAAGGTCAAGTGGAGGAGTTCTCCCCCCAGGATGGTCGTGGGCAAGGAGTGGGGAGTTGAACTTTTACCTTCACTCTCTTCTTCAATTTCTTCAAAAATAGGAGCGTTGCCTCCCTAGGCACCACGGTCGCCTAGGGCACCATCTTCACTGCCCTGAGTTCCTCGTGGCTGCCCGATCAACCAGGCTCAATGAAAAGGCAGTGTCCACATTCACATTAACCTCGCCGCTTTCCCTTTGCAAATCAGAAGCTTCGAATGTAGGGAATCAGAAGGTTGGGCTAGATGCTGAATCAAGCTGTTAAAAAGGAAGATCAAAGTCAAAAGCGGTCACCGAGTCCGAAAGGGCTTGATCCATCAAGCCCTCAACGTCGTCAAGACCTGGAGAAGGCGTGTGTTTTGGTGAGCAATTGGGGGTAGAAGGCGGGGTACCCTAAGGTCGGTTAGCCAAGGGGAGGTGCCAACATTTATGCCTACAGCCCCCACTCTTTGCTATAGGAGAAGGTGTATCCATAGTAGCATGACGTGAATGATTCCGTGAAACCTTTGGAGTAGACTCAGAGGAAGGCTTAGTTGGGGGAGATAGCGCCACAACCTTATTTAGGAAGGGGCGACCCTTGACCTTCGAATGGTAAGAAATTACTAAGAAACTATCAATATTGGCGGATCTCAAGAGGTCCTCGGTCCAAAGGTCATCCTCATGCTCAATCGCCCAGGCAGCAACCATGTCGCCATGAGATTTCTCCCATTCAGACAGAGGTTCCAAAGCCACCGCCAGGCCTTTGTTGTCGGGAATTTTACTCTAGGAAGCTCTAATTGAGAATTCTCGACGGATAACCTTTGAATTGGGAAATTTCCAACCTACTCTAGAGACCAAGAAAAACTTCCTCGTCCATTGTTTGACATTTGAATGGCGGCTCTCAAAACGGGCCAACCACGTGTGAGAATGAAGCTGCATAGGGGCTAGCCGAAAAAGATCAAGAACGTTGCGTATTGGCGACAAAAGGAAATTGTAAACCGTGGGTTAGGGCACAGACAGGAAGAACAACCTTTTCAGTGAACCCTTCTTCATCGACGCAACCATGACAAGGGAGTTTCAGGCGTATAGAGTCTAGAATCCCATAGATGTTGAGCAGATTTGCCAAGTCCCAGGCAGTAAGGGTGGAACACCACCCAAAACCTTCGAAGCATGGGATGTCTTTAGCAGAAGAAGACTCCGGGACAACAAGGGTTTGGGATGTACTTCGTTTGGCCATGAGGATGACAAAGAAGCAAAGGGAAATGAAGAAATGTGCGAGATTAGGGTCGCAGATAAAGAAGTCGAGACAGTGGGGTCTCAAGAACATAAATGAGACAGGAAGAAATTGGGAAAAAGATGAAAAATGAAAAAGAGTAGGGAAATGAAGAGCAGGTGATAACTGCAAATCATCATTACCTATCTAAATGACGTGATTGAAAAATAACGTGACAATGGTTACTGGGCAATGCACGCACGTTACCCAAGGTTAAAATTTTCGCCTCCTGAAGTGGAAACGATGAGTAAAGTAATAAATGGGCCAACATGGTAGTTCATAGGTCTAAAACCCCTAGTGGGGTAGTCTAGGGTCTCAAACGTCCTCGATTGAGTAAATCAAGATATTTACAATTCCATCATTGGTGAATTCCCCACGCTTGCATGTGAGAGGAATTAACGGGATAACTAGAGGAGTTAATATTGGTCTAGACCAAACTGGCAGCCCAAGGCCCATCATCCATAAAGGGTAGCTACTCAAATGAGTCGTGTAGTTTAACGCATACCCTAGCCACCTTGATTATTAGGGGGGATAAACTCTCACATTATTGTTGGAGCATGGAACCAATAGAGAACCGGTCGACCGGCGATAGAAATTCCTTAAAACCGATGTCAGTCTGTGTTGGTGCCAACCGGTTTCTTCGGTTGTTGTATAAGCCTAGATATAACCCTTATATATAAAATATGGAAAAAAGGCAAAGCAACAAGTTAGATACAGGCCCTTTTTTCTTGGCTGAGTTAAGGAGGAGACTGTCAAACAAACAGGGCTTGCAATCCAATTGATGAACTATTCAAATATAGTTTGAAGCTGTATACGATTGAGAAACAATCACTGCAATTTATTGTTCCGGTGTTGATGATAGAGATATTCACATTCTTTACCTCTAGACTCTTAGTTAGAAAAATCACTAACATGGTTAGATAGTTGGAGTCGGATGGCTTGGATCTACAGCGACACACCAAGAAACTGTGGGTCAGTGAGATGTGACAGCGTGACCAAGAACTAGAAGATTTGGACATGGGGAACTCAATCATGGCCTGCATGTGGTCAACACGGCATCATGTAACGCATGAACCACACATCAAGTGGGAGCCACAGGTAGAAGTATTTTGGCAACACTTCTACCTGGGCTTTGAATAGCCAGGTAGAAGTGTGTATGATGGTTGGCTTTGTATAATAATTTTGGAGTAATTTCACTCATCATTTTAATTCACATCATCTTCTCATCATTCCATAACGTGACATTAGATGATTGTAAACTATTTATTATATTTTACTTGTGAACCTATCATCTAATGCCACATCATGGAATGATGAATAGACTTTTTCATAATTTTGTGGGTAGAAGGAGGTAGATTGAGCATTTTCCGACCTAGTGAGAAGAAATGAGAGAAAAACAGTGAAAAAATAAGGCTTTAATGGATAGTGTTTAAAGAAGATAGCAGAAGAGAGCGAGATGGGGAGGGGAGCTGCCTCTCTCTCTTGGTGGAAAAAGAATGGGTTCTCTAGAGAGATCGTTGAAAGAAAAACGTTTAGAGAGAGAAGTAAGATTGACCAAATAAAGAGTGTAAAGAAGACTTCTGCTGTCTGAACCATAGTATAAGAAGAGAAGGAAATCTTAACTCAGCAAAACGAATGGGCCCTTTTCATTGCAAAAAACAGATTTCGAAATCCCGCACTTGTGTAAATTATCCCTTGCATGGAAATCCGGATGTCATATATAGTCAAATATCACGTAGTATAAAAGAACACGAGTATTGCAACATTTAAAGCTGGCCGTTCCAAATAAAATAAATTGTAATTCACACGAAAATTCGATTATATTTTTATCTCCCTCCGAATTAGATATGCAATTCGAAAAAAAAAAGAAGAAAATATTCCAATTATTGAAATAGTAAGACTAAATAGAGTCATGAACTGTGCAAGCGTCGCACACGCCTTTTGAAAAAGAATGAGGTCTACTATTAAAAAATTAATTTTTTCATATAGATCTCATATTACTCTTTTTTTTTTTTTTAAATGAGTGTACAGTACTTAGCATTTTATGACTGAAAATATCATTTCTTTTATTTGAAATGGTCTCCAAGTGCAAATTTCATCCACAAAAGTGGGAGGTGAGAACTATCCGTAAGCAAGCTTTTTGATTTGAAGACGGCCTTCAAAGCTGAATGGACAATCAGAGCACAACCATATATTTTTTTAGTGCTATAATCATATCATAATTTGTTATATTTTTCTGACTTAAACAATTTTTATAATTCGGGGAGAAGGATATATTATGTGAATTCCGGTATATTCAATATGGTACAGTCCACATATTATAAACCATAATCTTAGAAAGTTATTGTTCCAAAGCAATAAATGTGATAACAAATAAAGATAGATAAGAGAAGATAAAACCATCACAGAATTTATAAAATAAATCAAATGCTGAACGAATTAACAAAAATCAAACAACAAAATACATCTACCTCAAAAATTATAAAAGTTATAACAAAGAAAAATGAAGATGACATTTTAGAAGAAGAAAAAGATTACAAAACTAGTTCTACTATTAGTAGGATAGAAAAACAATTCCAAGATCTCGAATTAAACATAATAAAAACTACAAGATTCAACACAACGAGCCTGACAAAAAACTGGTATCCTCATTCCTAGAACAACACCCCCATACATACAATTTGAAGAAAAAGGCTTTCAAAGTCAATTTTCAGTATCTATTAACAAACTATATGAATGGAACATAGATGGTTTTTCTAAACAAAAAATCCTAAACAAACTTCAACTCATGACAATGGTAGCCAACAACTATTGGGTCAACCAAGAAATAAGACAACCAAAAGTAGTCGATTTACTCACTTCAAAGTTCACAGGAACCCTAAGACAATGGTGCGAAAAATACCTCACTGAAGAAAATAGGCAAAGTATAAAATACGTTGTAAAACAGGATGAAGAAGGAAACCCAATTTTTGATAATAACGTAGAAATGGGAATCCAAGATGGAATTCATGTACCCCTATATACCATCATGACAATTGTTTTAGGAAGTAGAAACACCAATTATAATCTCAAAAATACACGAATAGTTAAGTAACCTTAGATGCCCAAACTTGAGTGATATTAGGTTGTATAGAGGTGTTTTTATGTCAAGATTAAGAGAAGACTGTAAGAAACCTCTCTAGAAAGAAAGAAAAAAAAATCATAAATAGCCTCCCTAGTTTATTTGCCCATAAAATTAGAGAAGTTTTAAGTAAACCAACAGGACCAATAGAATATGATAATCTCACGTATGGAGACATTATAAGTACAATAAACAAAGAAGAACTAAAGATGTATATAAACATAAAAATTAGTAATCAAATTAACAAAGACAAAAAAAAGGCTAAATATGAAATGGGAAATGAACAATATGGATTGCCTTCTATAGCCCCATCTAGGAGAAAAAGTAAATATAAATATTTCAAAAACTCAAAAAGATATTACAAAACTAATTACAAAAGGAGGAAGAATTATGAACCAACAAAATCTTATTACAAAAGAAGTAAATATTACAAAAACAACAAGAAAGATAAGAGCAATTACAAATGCCTCCTAAAGAAAAATGAAGAACTCCATAAAATCTTAGAGTTAAGAGAAACTTCTTGTTAACGACATGTTTCACACAACGGTCACAAGGCTTGATACTCCTACAACACGAGAAATGTGATGGCTCGAGGGTTGGTGAGACACCTCCGATGCCTAAGTCAGTTTTCTGAACCTTGGGAAGAATTTTAATTTGTATGTAAGAGTATGTGAGATTCAATCTCTGACCTGGGGTTAAGCTTTATACTTCCTCTCGAGGTGGGGCCCACTTCTTGTGTCATGGGCATCCATCTCCCATACAGGGCTCCACGCCGTCATGTCCCCATGGCAGGTGAGTGAGTGCGACCACTACGTGTGCATTTTGCCAAGAACAATGCCTCCTGGCAGGTTCTCCTGCTTGCGCCCCGTATCCGCATATTCAACATAGTGTGCCATCCTTGCAAGCCATCCATACAAGGTTGTGTCAGAGCAGGCCCATCTCCCATGCCGATCCTTTTTTCATTGTGGGCTCTGGGCCCTCTTCCTCTTTTATTGCTTGGTGGGCCTGTTACATCCTGGCCCTTGGGCTTCCCAGACCTGATCCAAGTCCAATCTAGTGGGAACTTAAAATATCCCTCACAATTATCCCACAAATTCCTACTGCACGTACACGGTGGGAATTTTCTCTTCTCAATTTTCTTCTTTGTTTTCTTTTCTTCTATGTCCTTTTTTATTTTTTATTTTTTAAATCTCGTGACGCTTTAGTATTTCTTAATGCTCAACAGATCAATTGCCCGTTGTGCATACCTGTTCCTTTCCCCACGTCTGGGTTGTATGTGGCGGCTCAATCCCATCTCCCTTATGCAGCTGAAATCATGGGATATGCTCCTGTCGTTTCCCCTTTAGTGACACCTGTCACTTTCCCATTTGCGGTAGTCCAATTAGCAGCCTTCTATCCACCAACCTCCCATCCTCCTTCTTCTCTCTTCCTTCACACTCTTCTCATCCCTGCTATTGTCTTCAAAAGTTCCAAGCCCTTCAATCCCCTAACTTCCTCCATCCCTTGATAATCCCAAACTTTTTCTCTTCTTGTCTTTGATGGCACCTAAGAACACCTCCCGTTTCTCATCTCGAGGTTCACGTTTGTCCCATCTTCAGGAGGAGTACTTTCCAGTTTTTCGAGGGGTACCATTGGTCCTCGGTTGTCACTTCTGCAAAATTGAGATCAATGGTGACCTCTTTTGGGGGGTGCCTAACTTTGTTGATTTAGAGATCCTAGGGGCTTGCCAGAGGGTCGTCGACATGGAGGTGGCATTGCTGTGATGTGTAATTGCACCCCTCCATGTTTTCTAATGGATTGCTACTTCCTTTCTGCAGCCCCATTCGAGATGTCTTAGATTATCAGGTTAGCTCCGTTGGAGCTTCATCCCAACGCATGAAGGATTTTGATGTCATGTTGCATTTTCTGGTGCATGGTCTTGGAGATCGTGGGCCAAAACTACCTTAACCTGACCGTCAGGGTGTTTCTCTGCATGCACAAGGTACAGCTTCAACCCGTACGGTTTTTGTTCTCGAGGGGATATAGGGTTATCGTTGGAATCCCACTTTTCTCATGTCAAGGACTGGTTTAGTTCTTCTTCATGTCGGGTCAAGGTTGGAAATTTCCCTCTTGAGAGCCAGTCCGTCGTGAGTTCCTCGTCTGTGCCGTTTTTTTTTGGGGGGGGGTCATTCCAAAGGACAAGAAGATTTATATGGTTTTGATTAATTGAGAGCAAGCTCGCCTGACGGCGATCTTGGCCTGGGTTGAGACACATTAGGAAGAAGTTTGAATTAACACCCTGTTGACCGGAGCCAACATCAACTGTCTTTTAGTGTCTCTAGATCGATCTCGTTTTAGGGGTCGTCGCATCCCAAGGGAGTCGTCTGCTCCCCAGGACCGAAAAAGGCCTCCCAGTCCTCCGGTGGAAGGGAAAGAGAGGAAGCCTTGTACCGAGGATGAGGTGGCTTGTGAGCGATTGGGGTCCAGCAGCAACTTTGAATCCCTAGTGCCTCCCTCGAGCCAATCTTCGTAGGCCCTGTCTTTGTCAGGCGTTGTGGAACCGACACAGGATCAGTGACCTACCTTGGGCAGCTCAGATGCCCTCTTGTTCAACCAACCCCTTGTTTCATCCCGCCCGGTGCCCCCATCTTTTATCTCATCGGGTGATCAGGATCCATCTGGGGTTCTTTGCTGTGAAGAAGAAGAGCTTGAGATGGCCTTCTTCTTGGCTTTCCTCACCCTTACTTCGAGGGGGTCTCGCAATCTTATCCTACCATTTGAGGATATCCCATAGATGCTCGCCTCCCTACATGAAGATGATGCGGCACATGCCGCTGCTCCCAAGGCGACTATTGACATTAAGGTGCTGAGGTCCCTGAGTGTCCATTCCTCACGCTCTGATCACCCTACGGGGTCGTCCCCGGGTCATCCCTTGGTCGTAGACCTTAGAGAGGGGAGCTTTTCCATGCCTTCCTGAGGTTACTTCATTCAACGGTCTTATGGGAGCCTGCCGCGGTGATCCCTCCTGTAGGTGATATGGGCGCAATGGGTGAGCAACAAGCCAGGGGTGTCATTGTGGCAACTCAAGTTGAGCAAGCGGTTGATGTGGATGCCCCAGGAAGATCCAAGCAGGTGCCGGTAGTTTGGGTCGTTGGCGACATCGAGACCCAGTCCGAGTTGGCCTCTGACAGGGATGGAGGCACTTCTTCTCGTGCTCCCACCTCACCTCTCTAGCAGTTGGGAGGCTTGGGGCATATCTCCCAAGCTAGTGGCAGTGGTGCTTCGAGGACCAGGTTAGGTTTTGACATAGCTCCAACTGAGGCCATTAGTCAAAAAGCCGACAAACTCAAGGATGATCATTTCCTTTGCCCTACTTTTTCCTTTATTCTTTCATTTTATTTCATCTAAATTTTTTCGAATTGCCAGGGAGTCGACCAATTGGCTGCCTTGATTGTGTACGAGAGGGGCAAGTTAGAAGAGGAGGTCCAGGCATTGTGGTCCTTTGCCATCCTAGCCCGTATGGTGGTCCGCATGGCACATGAAGAAAGGGACTATATCATGGAGGACTTCATCCATGTGCACTCTAGTCACCAGCACAAGAGGAAAATTGCAAAGCTTCACCAAGAGAAGACCTTCCTTTGAGAAGACTTGGCAAAGTCTCAAGAAGAGGTCGCTCGCTGCCACTTCGAGGCCAAGCTTCTGGAGGAGGAATGGGACACTTTGTGAGACCAATTGGCTCATCAGGAGGCAGAGTTGGAAGAGCTCATGAAATCTTGCAGTGACCTCAAGGGTGAAAAGGTCAAGCTGGTTAAACAACATGATTCAAATGTGAGGTCACACAATTGGTTGTAGACAACGTACCAGGACCTCACCAATTTGAAGCGCAAGGTAGAGCTCCTCAAATCTCGGGATAGGCGAATCAAGAATTTGGAGTCTGAGTTGGCTTCTGCCAGGGGTGAGTTGCAATCTTGGGACTTCAGATAGAGGCCTTGAAGTGCGGGTTGGCCACTTTCTAAGAGGAGTTGACCTCTCGAGACCTACAAGTCAAAGCCTTGAGGTTCAAGCTAGCGGACTCCAAGAAGGCCATGGTCCGTCTCTGTGTTCATATGTCGGCAGCAAAGACAGTCCACAACTAGGCCTGGGGCTACAGCCACAAAGAAGGCCTGGATAGGTTTAGGGATCACCTGTTGGAGAACCTGGGACCAACCTGAGGGCTTTTGACTTGGTCTCCCTCTAGCTTGACCATCACGCGCTCCAATTCACCAACTCTATGGGTAAAGATATGATGCTCAATGTTTTTCCAGTTATGGGCCCTTAATGTCTAATAGCTATGATATTTAGTCTTTTCAATTGTAAGGGAAATGAATTTACCACATATGCGAGTTTTGCAGATCTTACCTGGTTTAGGCCTTTCCTCCATTTGCCGTTCTATGGTGTTCTTTTTCTTTTTTCCGTTCTGTTGTATTCTTTTTCTTTATGTTGTTTTGTTTTATTTTCTCTTCTTTGTGCCATTCGGTCGCATTTGCGGCAAGTCCAGTGGCTCGGCTTTCATTTGCACGAGGGGCAAGCAATCAACGGACTGTCACCGTCCTTTGGTTCACGGTGAGTCCAGTCACCTGGCTTTTATTTGTGCGAGGGCCGAGTAGTCAATAGATTATCACCACTCATTAGCTCGAGGTGAGTCCAGTGAACCAGATTTTATTTCTGCGAGGGCTAGGAAGTTAAGGGATTGTCACCGCCCGTTGGTTCATGGCGAGTCCAGTGACTCGACTTTTATTTGTGCAAGGGTCAAGTAGTCAAGAGACTATCACCGCCTGTTGGTTTGTAGCTAGTCCAGTGACCCAACTTTTATTTGTTAAAGGCCGGGTAGTCAAGAGACTGTCACTGCCCGTTGGTTCGCAGTGAGTCCAGTGACTCGACTTTTATTTACACGAGGGTCAGGCAGTCAAGGGATTGTCACCAACTGTTGGTTCGCGGTGAGTCCAATGACCCAGCTTTTATTTGCATGAGGGCTGGGCAGTCAAGGGATTGTCACTGCCCATTGGTTCACGGTGAGTCTAGTGACTCAACTTTTATTTGCGTGAGGGTTGAACAATTAAGGGACTGTCATTGCATGTTGGTTTGCAGCGAGTCAAGTGACTTAGCTCTTATTTGCACAAGGGTTGGGCAGTCAAGGGACTGTCACCGCCTGTTGGTTTGCGGTGAGCCCAGTGACCCGAATTTTATTTGCGTAAGTCAATGGATCATACCTGCCTGTTGGTGGATACCCTATAAGACAAAACATATAGTTTGGTAAGAAAGATAATTTTATTCATGATTTGCTAGTGTTCATCGATACATTTTCAAGCAAAATATTTCCTCAAGTGCTCTGCATTCCATGGGTGTGGTAGTTAATTTCCTTAGGCGTCCTTAAGGTGATAAGACCCCGGCCTGTTATTGGCGGTGGCGACAAACAGTCCTTCCTGTCGTGGCCCCAGCTTCCCTTCCTTTTGCATGGTTGCTCTTGTTTGTCTCAAAACTAGGTTGCCTACTTTGAAGGACCTGGGCTTGACTCTCCTATTGAATTAGTGTTCAGCCTTTCTTTTGTCGATCGTCATCCCTATCTCGGCTTGCTCTCTCTTTTTTTCCCATAGGTCTAATTGTTCTTCCAGCTTCTTTTCAATGGAGCTTTGGTTGGAGTGTGGTACCTTGTAGGTGAGGGCGAACGGGGTTTCTCTCGACAATGTTCTGATGGTAGTCTGGTAAGCCCAAAGGACCCTTGGGAGATCCTCCCCCCAACTCCCTTTCTTATCAGTCAGCTTCTTCTTTAGGATTTCGAGCAACATCTTGTTGGTTGCCTCGACCTATCTGTTGGCCTCTAGGTGACCCAAAGAGGAGTTTTTGTACTTGATTCCCAATTCTGCACACCACTTACGATAGTGACTTCAATCAAATTGTCGCTCATTGTTCGAGATTATGCTGCGGGGAATGCCAAATGTGCAAACAATGGCCATCCACAACAGCCTTCCGCCTCCACGCACTTGGTGAAGTAGTCTACGGTGACGATCACGAAGCTTACACCCTTTTACTCGAGGACAAGGAGCCGACTAGATTGATTCCCCATTGCGCGAATGGCAAGGCAACATGATTAATGTCAGTTCCTTTAGTGGGCAATGCGGTATCGGGGTGTACAACTGGCATTTCAAGCATTTCCTGACGAATTCTTTTGCGTCTTTGAGGGTGTGCTGCCAGTAGTATCCCACTCTTACCACCTTTCCTGCTAATGATCTCCCGTTGGAATGATTCCTGCATACCTCTTCATGTATTTTGGCTAGTATGTATTGTGTCTCTTCCAGCGAGATGCACCTCAGGAGGGGTGCCGATAAGCCTCACCCGTACAGAACTCCATCTATCAGAGTGAAGTGTGCTGCCCAGTTTTCGACCTTTTGTGCCTCCCAATTTTTCTCCAAGGAGCTCCCCGGCATCTAGGTACTTTATCACGTCTAACACCCATTTTGGTGCTCTTGGCCTTACCTCCAAGATTTCGATCCCCATGATAGGTACATCCATTATTCTGACAACCGTTTGTTCTAGTAAGGTGGAATCCTTCTGTCCTGAGGTGGTTCATGCTAGCTTGTTGGCTTTCTAATTCTCTCCCCTTGGCACCTGTTGGATACAAAAATACTAGAAATGACCACATTTTTCTCATACCAACTGTAGATATTTCTTCAATTTCTTACCCTTCAAAACGGATTCTCTCAAGACTTTGTTGACGTCTACTTGGGAGTCATCTCTCAGTTCCACTTATGTGGCCCCCACTAACTCAGCTACTGAAAGCCCAACCAACAATGCTTTGTATTATGTTTGTTGTTGGTAGCTTTGAAAGTGAGTTTAATCGTGTAAGTTGTGTTCTTCCTCGGAGCCCATAATGATATGCACCTCGACTCACCCTCCAACATAGTAGGACAAGCCGTCAACAAAGACATACCAAGACTTTCCTGCTAGAGTTATAATCGAGTCGAGCTTTTGGGTTATCGAGTCGAGTTGGACTCAAATAACTCAAGCTTGAGCTGAGAGCTTGCCGAGCCGAGCCGAGTCAAGTTATTTATTGATCTTTGTTTGTACTCTTTAACGAGCCTGAACCTAGCTGAACCGAGTCGAGTTATTACTTGAGTTTTGTTTTTAGTTTTATATATATATTTTGAATAATTAAAAATACCAAATTAACAAAAAAAAATATTAAATCTAATGAAAATTTTAATTAATATATAAACCTTATATTGAACTATAAAATTATAACATCTCTATGAATACATTTTTCATATGGTTATACATTGTAGTATATAATGAAACTACCAAGTCCTATATACTAACTATTACACATTATGAAATATATAAGTGAAAATTAATCACTTAAGTACTTAATTAGCTAACATATAATTATGAACTATATTCAATATATAGGTATAAATGACTAGACATAAGTAATTGGGTTACATACTACATATTTAATTATCAAGATAACTATGCTTATGTTATTAAATTTAATATGTATAGAAGCATATATGTGTGTATCTAAGAATACTAATATATAGAAATAAATTATATATATAATGATTTATGGACGAGCTCTAATCGAGTCGAGCATGAACGATCCTTAATCGAGTCGAGTCGAGTTTAATCAAGTATGTAAGATTTACTAATTGAGCGGGTTTCTGCTTTCACAATCAAGCTGTTTTTCCATGAGTCGAGCTCGGTTTGAGTTTAGCCGAACGAGTATCAAGCAAGCAATCTTATGGCCGAGTTCATTTACAGCCCTATTTTATGCAGGTGCATCTTGAACTTCCTTGGAGATCAGTGAATTCGGCTATGAAGTCGGCCAGGATCTGCCCCTTCACAGTGTTATGGGGAAGGTAGTCAATGTTGAACTCTCTCAACTCAATCTCCCAATTCATTAAAAGGCTTGAGGCATCCGACCTTTGCAATACCATTTTCAAAGGTGCTTCTATCAACACCTTGATTGGATGGGCTTGAAAATAAAGCCTTAACGGCCGAGCTGCCATTACTATCTTGAAAGCCAGCATGTCCATCTGTGGTTATCTCACCTATACTCTCCAGAAGGCACGACTGGTGTAATACACCAGCTTCTGGATGCCCTTCGTCTCCCTCACTAAAGGTGTCGAGACTGCGTGTTGGCAAATAGACAGTTATAGATTTATAGCTTCTCCCGGTTCTGCTTGACAGTAGTGGTGGGTTGGTCAGATACTCCTTGAGCTTTCCTAATGCCCAATTGCATTCATCATTCCAGGTTTGTGCCTTCGGCAATACTTTGAAGAACAATAGGCATTTGTCCATCGACTGGGAAACAAACCGATTAAGGGTGGCTATTCGTCTTGTCAACCTCTATATTTTGTTTACATTCTAGGGCAGTGACATGTCCATTATGGCTTTGACCTTTTCCAGGTTTGCTTCTAACCATTTCTCTGAGACCATGAAGCCTAGAAACTTGCCCGAGTCTACCCTGAAGGTGCACTTAGCTGGATTGAGTTTCATCTTGTGCAGGAGCAAGAGCGCGAAGGCTTCTCGCAGATCCTCTAGGTGGTGCTCGAGCTCCTTACTCTTGATAAGCAGATCGTCCACGTAAACCTCCATGTTGCACCTTATCTTATTTTTGAACATGTGATTGACCAACCTTTGCTAGGTGGCTCCCACATTTTTTAGTCCAAACGACATGGCTCGATAACAATAAGCCCACAGTCCTTTACAAACGAATTTTTCTCCTCTTCGCCAGAGTTCATTTGGATATGGTTATATTCTAAATAAGTATCCATCAAACTCAACACAAGATGGCCCGCTGTGGAATCCACTATTAGGTCGATGTGGGATAGCAATAAACTATCCTTCGAGCATGATTTATTGAGCTTGGTAAAGGCAACACACATCGTCCACTTCCCATTTGACTTTTTCACCAACACCACATTAGACAACCACTTAGAGTAATGTGCTTCTCGAATAAATCCTGCCGCTAGAAGGCGGTCAACCTCATCAGCTATGGTGGCATATTTCTTTGCGCTATAGCTTTTGCGCTTCTCCTAAACCTTCTTGGCCTCTAGATTCACACAGAGGTGATGTTTGATTACTGTGTTGTCTATCTCGGGCATGTCTTCGTGACTCCAGGTGAATAAGTATTGGGGCTTGATTAGGAGTCACTTCAACGACTGCCTCATCTTTGGCTTCGTCTTGGTTCCAAGTCTCACGATGTTCTCGAGATGGCCCAAATCCAAGGCAACTAATTCTAGTGGCTCATTTGGCTCTGCCTGCCGAAGGGTCTGCTTGATTTCTTCTCCCTTGTCAATGAACACTAGCAGTGGTGGTGTCTCCTCGCCATAAGTCGAGCCCTTGGTCATTCAAACATCTCCCCCTCCGATTTTATATTCCTGCACGTAGCATTCTCGTGCTAGCACATGCTTGCTCCAAACTTCTCCTACACCTGCTGCCGTTGGGAACTTCATCTTCAGGTGATAGGTTGATGTTATCGCCTTCAGATTATTCAAGGTCGGGTGCCCTAGGATGATGTTATAAGACGACAGAGCTTTCACTACCAGGAAGTCGGCCATTGTTGTGGCGGCTTTAAGAGCTTTACTGGCCAAGACCGACATAGTTATGGTGCCTACAAGCTAAACTACATCCCCCAAGAATCCTTTGAATGGCATGGGTGTTGGGTGTAGGCAACTGGGACCATCTTTGAGAATTCATCCTAGAAGAGGATGTCTGCCTTGCTGCCATTGTCTATCAGGATCCTCCGGGTCATGAAGTTGGCGACTAGCATGGTTACCATCCGCACATCGTCGTGAGGTTAAAGTACCCATTTGTTGTCTTCCTCGTCAAACGAGATGACCGTTGCCCACGAATGCCTCCTATACTAAGTCGTGGGTCTTTCCATAAAAAATTACTTCTTCATATCGAGCCCTTTGGGCCTACACCTTTATGCTATATGAGGTGGGGTTGCCCCCAGAGAACCCCCCAGCTATGGTGCAGATATCACCCAGGGGCTATTCCTGCCTGCTAGGGCTTGGCGAGGGCCATTGCAAGCTGCTTCTCGATCTGTTCTCCGCCTTTTGCGGCTCCCACTCCTGCGTGGCCTTTGGAGCCGCCCACTGCTTTGCTCAAGCAACTACCCACGGTCCGTCGAATGTTGGGCAACCAGATGCTCCAACTCTTCCATTTTCTTCTAGAGGGTGTAGCAATCCTCAATACTGTGGCTTTCTGTATGGTGGTAAGCACGTAAGCGGCAGCTTCCCCTGTCATAGTGGTCGGCTTCCCGTGTGTTTGACTTGCTTTCATCTTGCACATTCAAACTGGAGTGCGTGTGTCTAGCGCCTTGTCCTCTCGAGGATGTGTTCTCCTCTTGCCTTCTGTCGTGTTGCCCCATTTTAGGTTTTTCTAGGGATTTCATCTGACTAAATATGTTGGTCCTCCTATTCCTTTGTTCTAATTCGGCCTTCCTTAGTGTTGTTATGGCCCTAAGAGTGTCTTCAGCAAAGTTTTGAATTTCGTATCATACTGGCTGTTACGGCTGAAATATACCGTTTCTATGGTGTAGCCGGTACAGAGAATGATATAGTTTCGTACCAGTCAGAATTCCGGCCGTTTCAACCCATACTAGTCGTACCGGCCGATATTTCAACCTTTACTTTTTTTTTTTTCATTTCTTCAAACTGCAAGCTCATTGTTTTACCCCACAATTCAGACCAAGACTATTTATAATTTATATATATATATTTATATATAATTTATTTATATATAGACTTCCGAAACGGTATCTGAAACGGTACCGATACCGAAATATCTTGTTTCAATGCCTCGACCGAAATGGTATTCAAAACATTGGTCTTCGACGTTGATGAAATCATCTGCCCTATCCATGAACTCCAGCAATGTTGTGGATTTTTTCTTGCCAACTCTGTTATGAACGGGTTCCGAGGCAAATTCCTCCCAAGACTACCACCCGCGTGATTTCTCGTCCTGGTCATCCATCGTCATACACTTTTTGTTGAACCGAGCCAGATACGCCTTTAGGCTTTCGTCCTCTTGTTGTTTAACAGTTAGGAGATAAGTAGCAGGGTGCCTCCTCCTGCTTGCCATAAACTATGTCAGAAACAGCCAGGCCAACTCTCCAAACCCATCAATTGAGCCTAGGGTTAATGCTCTGAACCATCCTCTCGTCGCACATTTTAACGTCAAAGGGAAGGCTCTGCAAGCTACTTCCCCGGGGAAATCTATGAAGAGTCATATGGGCTTTAAAGGTCTCAAGATGTTTAAGGGATCTGAAGTACATCTCGATTTGGGAAACTTTGAACTTCGACGACAGCGATGCTACCAGTACCTCCTTGCATTAGGGTAGGTCCGTGCTAGTGAGTAACTGCTCAACTGACGATGATGCTCTCATCCTTTTGGCTATCTCCTCATACTTGTCCATGAGGCTACATAGCTCATAATGCATCTTTCTACCCTCTTCTTCACTGGAGTATGTTCCTCCGGCACTTTGTGATTTGGCATGCTCATTTTGATTTGGCTTGACATCCTCTCCCGACCTGTCGTTCCTTCTCTTTAGGACTTTATTTTCTTATCGAAGATTCTCCATCTCTGCCACCATTCTCTTCTTGTGCTCCTCCATTTCTGTGAGCCTTCCATCCATGTTTCTCGAGAATGCTTCCTGTCCACTAGTTGTTTGAGAATGCATTGTAGATGGCATGCGAAGGACATATTACTTTACAAGGTTCCCATAGACAGTACCACTGTTAACCACGTATTTCGCACATTGGTCACCGGGCTCGATACTCCAAAACATGAGAAGTGTGAGGGCTTAGGGGGTGATGAGACACCTTCGATTCCTAATTTAGTTTTCTGAACCTTAGAGAGAATTTTTGTATGTAAGAGTATGTGAGAGTTGGTTTTTCACCTAGGGTTGAACTTTTATACTTCTTCTTGAGGTGGGGCCCACTTCCTATGTTAGGGGCGTCTGTTTCCCATACAAAGTTCCACACGTGGCTCTCCTGGGTCAGGTCCCCAATGGCAGGTGGGTTGGTGTGGCCACTACCTGGGCATTCTGCTAAGAACAGTACCTCCATTTGGGTTCTCCTATATATGCCCCGTATCTGCACATTTAATGTGGCATGGCATCTTTGCAGGCCATCTGGACAAGGTTGTGTCAAAGCATACATTGTCACATCTCTCATGCCAATCATTTTTCCCTCTTGGACACTGGGCCCTCTTCCTCCTTTATTTCTTGGTGGGCTAGTTATATCTAGGTTGTTGGGTTTCTCAGACCTGGTCCAAGCCCAGTCTATTAGGAACTGAAAATATCCCTCCCACTTCTGATAGTGAAATCTCATAAGAAGATACTAGCTCTATGGATCTAGCAGCAAAAGTATAAGAATCTAGTAGTCTAGATATTGAATTAAGATGTCTAGATACATGTTGTAAGAATAAAACAATATTAGTATTAAGTAAACAAGAAGAATTACTAATAGATTTAATAGAGAAGGTAGATGACAATAAATTAAAAGCTCAATACCTTAAAAAAATTTAAGGACTTGCTTAGTAAGGATGAAACAACAAAAAAGACTATTCCTGATAAAATTTGAATAAAATATTAGATAAATTCACAAAAACACAAAAATTCTTAACCCTTCAAGATCTACAATATGAAATAAGCCAGATTAAGAAATAAATAATGGAATTAAAAATAAAAATAAAAAATTACAAAAAGAAGTAACAATCTTAAAAATTAACCAAGAATTTTATGAAAAACAAGAAGCCTTTCATCAAGATAAAAATTATATTCCCCAAATAGAATATATTCCTTGCATTGAAGAGGAAGAATTGTTTTAGGAATAGTCACAAGAATGAATTACGAGAAATAGCATGCTAAAATAAAAAATAGTTATTAAGAAGGATTTTGAATCCAAAGTAATTGCTTTAATAGACTCATGAGCAGACCGAAATTGTATCCAAAAAGGAATAGTACCAACCAAGTATAAATGGAAGCAAAATGAAGATAGAATACAAATTATCAATGGCACATGTGTGCAAAGATGGAGCATGCTTTGAGTTATTATTAGTTATACTCACCATCTATACACCACATACTTGTTAGGATGACTTGTTTGTATACCCTCACTCCACCTAACACCCCGACCCTCATCATCTATACCCTCATCGCTAAATTTTATTAGTTAGTTCTTCTTCAATTCTTTTGTATTTAATTTCTTCTTTTAAATAATTTAAGTGTCTTGTCTTGTTTTGTATGAGATTGTTTTTTCTTGAAATGGATACTTTCTTTTAGTGTCTAGGGTTCTGGCTTGTTTGTGAATTCAAATTTTACTTCTTGCCCTAAAGACGATAGTTGTAATTACATTATTATCTATTATAAATGGATAGAATAAATTATCAATGGCACATGTACAAAAAATACACCCGTTACCAAATTATCAATGGCACATGTGTGCAAAGTTATTTCTCACTAAACTAATTGAATTATTCTACTCATCATCTATATACCACATATTTACTATGAAAAAAGTAAAAAAAATTAAAAGAGATATAGTGTGTGGACTGCTAAGTAAAATTATTATTCCCAAATACAGCATAAATAGTGACCAAGAACAAATCTGATTCAAACCCATTTATCTTTTTCTTTTAATAATTATTCTACAGTCTAAATTTTGTCATCTCCGATCACAATCGATTTTAAGTGATTTGATAAAGAAAGCTACTTAAAATGTATCAAATCACCAAATATAACAAGAGATAATAAAGTCTAGAATGAAAAATAGAGTTTTTTTTTTTTCAATTTATATGCCATGAGCTTTTTTTTCCCGTCTATCGTCAAATCTTGACACCAACACAGTAATCACAAAGATGAATATGTACTTTTCCAAGATAGACATTACTGTTTTTTTTTTAAGCAAGTGAGTTTTCATTCAAATAAGGAAAAGATAATACATGTTGAGGCAGTGAGGTTTCCCAACAAACGTCCTAGTATAATAACTACAGTGCAAATGTAGAAGGAAAAAAAAAGGTTTTGGGACCAATTTCGTAGTCCCCACCCATGCCCTATAAAGAGGACGTGGTCTTAAAATATGATTTTGGCTATGCAAACTGTGAAACCACAATTGAAGGTGGTGGAAGTTGTGAGTGCACTACAGCCGCCGATCCGCCGCAGATGAACTGATCTGCGGCGGATCATCTTTCTTCCCACGCACCGATGGTTGAGAGGTGAGATAGGATAGATTTGAAAGATCTTAAGGTGGGGGGTTTGCTGGTGTAGCGCGTGTAGCCGACGGGCTCGTCGAGGCAAACGGCGCGTGAAGGCCACTTGTCGAGATTTTCGTCGCGGTTCCACGTTGTCCCAATAGATCGGCGGCTGTAGGGTTACGCGGTGGGGCGTGTATCAACTGTTGGTCGCCGAAGTGCAATAGATCTGACCAAAACAAAACCAATGGAGAGGAGAGAATAAAAACACTACCATGAAAGCCAAAACATATACACAAAGTGGTATTGAAAATGGAACGGAGAGGAGGGTGAAAGCCACTGGTAGAGAGAAACGAGAGTTTCTCTTTCTAAAACCCACGGAAGGCAAGTGACATTACGAAAAGGCGCATTTTGGTTGAAAAAAATGAATGGACTCTCCGGGATTCTAGAGCTTGGAATAGGCTCTGATCATGAGGTGGTTGGCAAAGACGTTCCAAGACCAAACTTCGGTCCACCCTAATATCAAACCATCACTTCCGTCCATAAAATTCCACCAAGAACCCATACCACACGATCTATGAGCAAATTTTGTATGTCTTTACATCAACCGCGAAAGATATTGAATTTGCATTCAGAAAACTAGTCCAAGCATCACATCTTTCGAGTGCACAAATTCATCTGAGCAGAATGTACAACAAAAACCCATAAAGATAATAACTTCAAACTGGTTTTTCTTTTTATTGGAGCCGAATGTTCAGAATAAAGTACTAACTAATCTCGGGATACACAGGCAACTTCAAACTAGAACACATACTTTTTCAATGACTATCCAAGGCAATCTATCAATATACGACAAAATGCCATAGCTATCGGGTTGTTTGGGTATGTTCACGTGTGTGAAAGTCATAGAGATCAAGGCTCAGCAGCGTTTTACAGAGTAGTGCCAAAGATGACAAACACAAAAATGTAGTCAATAGCAATGAGCAATGAGCAGCAACACACAGGCTATAGAACATGAAACCACATCAAGCTTCAAACCAAAGGTGAAAAAAAGGAAAACTGGGCTCGACACATCAGTTTATTAGAGGAAATAAACACATTCTCTCCGTATTATCTCAAAGCTCACACTCGCAAAATTAACAACATACCGACTCTTCTATCAATGATTTATACCGGAGTAGCATATTACCTATATATCAAGGAAAGGGAATTCCAAAACCTCTTCTTGTACACTACAACAGAGCATCCCAACTCTTGCTTCAAAACCCACCATCTGTGGGATATAAATTTCTCATAGTAGTTATTCTGCCACCACATTGTCAGCTACCACCTTAACTTCTCCATGCGTGTCAGTTTGGCTGAATTTCTCACCTTCGCCTGCAACTTCTTCGTGCCTACCAAGTTGGCTGAAGTTTCCCTTCTGCTTGAATAGTTGATTGTGGTGGTGCTTACAATAGAGACGATGCTCGTGGGCCACATAGTTTGATGGGCTGATCACACAGCCTCCATGAGTGCACCTAAAACAAGCCTTATGGTATGATACACCATCAACTGCCACCTGAAAAGAAGAAAGGAAAGGGGAGAAAAAAACAATCAGGGTAATGCGCCATCTCTCTCTCAACTTTGAATGTGCTTAACAGCTTGCTGACTTCTTCAAGCACCAACATGAGCAATCTTTAGCCCACAGTATAACCTCAATTTATTACTCATACTGTGGATATGTGGAAAAATACTAATATAACTTCACTTTCTTTCTTGAGCAGCATTTCCCATTATATTAAAGAGAGATATATAAGAGGAAGGGATTGAGGGCCCAACAAATACCCCATTATAACAAATACAGTGCATGAAAGGATCGCCACAAAAGGGGTTTTTTTATGCAATCCTGCTAGGGGAGTATTATACTGCAACCAAAATCTGTTTAGGGAATGCATTGGAATCGACTGCTTCAGAGCATCAAGAGAAATTTTCCATGACCTTATCCTCCATAACCCTGGAAAAGGAACCAAGAATGATAGTCTACTTTTCGGCTAAAGAGAAATTATCCCTCGGAGTAGGAAGCAAACCTGTTAAAGTGCTATCGGAAAGGGAGCGTGTGGGCCACATATGCATGTTGAATCTCTAATCCAGTGATGTAGACTGTGGAGTGCTAGATTGGCAGGTGGCCAGAATAGGGGGCACGTGGTGGCTATAGTGTGCAGATGGTGGCAACTCGGAGGCTCTAACTTCTGAACAGAAGGGAGGAGAAAATTGGGGAAAAGAGAAGAGAAAGGCCAAAAAATGAACAAGAGTCACGCTAGTAGAGACTGGTAAAAAAATCTGATCAAAATAGGTTCGGAGGCCACAACTTGGAGGTGGTGCGTGGCAGCCACCTACGCTCATTGGTGGTACTTGGCAGCCAAGTGCTGCTGGGATGGCCCAACTGATGGTTGGCGAGGGTGATCAGATGGCAGCGATTCTAGTGGCAAGGTACGTGGTGGTTTTGTGGATGGAATGTTCTAGATCCATTCTCCAAGGCCTAAGAAAAAGGAATTAAAAGTAGAAGAGAAAAGGGGGGGCAGGGAAAGAGGTAGAGTAAGGGAGAGCTGGAAAAGTGGTAGATTGTCGAATATGGAGAAGGATAGGAGGAAATGAGAGGGGTTTGGGTGGAGGGGATGGGGGTGGGGGGGGGGGGTTCAGGGGGGGGGGTTTCCTGACTCCACTTAAAGTTGTTTGAGCAGTGATTTTCCTAAATTCTTGTAATATTTTCCTCCAGCAATCAGAGGTTTTGATAGATGTACAACTTGCATGTTTTCCACTCACATCGACGAAGCTATTATGGATTCTCACATTTTACAAGTTTCTCGGAATCTCCATCCATCTGATATCATTTACTCTAACCTATTGTCTATTGATATCTGCCAACCAAAATGTGATATGTTGTCATAAATTTGTTCAAAGGACTAGAAAAATAACAACTACAACAAACTGAACTCGTCTCTTTTCTTCTTTCAATCTTTTTAGTGCAACAACAAGCATACATACAAGAGCATACAAGGTATTTGGATTGAGAAGAATAAACTTTAGTGCTTGAGTAGACACCCAAAACCTCATAACGATAAAAAATAAATCAACTTATACAGATCGCATAAGTGAATGTTGAACTGCTAAGATATACCTTTTCAATGGGGTAAACAGTTTTACTGCAAGCAACACACTTTTCTTTAGTTCCGCCAAACAAACTTGAAACTTTGCTGTTGGTCTGAACCTGAACAGCTCCACCCGAAATAAGACAACTTAAGTAATGATTAAGGATTTCCATATTAATCACAAGGAAAACTTCGCTCCTCTCATGGCTGAAATTGCTATGACTAGAAATTTCGATGACTAGAAAGAAAATGATCTAATTAAGGGTTTAGGCACCTGATTGGTAGATCTGTCAGCTCTAACAGTTTTTGGAGTGCCTGTAGAAGAGAAAAGGAAAAGGAACATATAAATCAACTCATCAATCAGATACAAGCAGAAGTGAATCTGCATGAAAACACACAATAATAGCCAATCACCTTCAAAACTTTTATCCAAGCTGCCAGTCATCTTAAACAGTTGATCAAAGTGAGGTTTGCAATATAGTACACCCTCAAAGGAGGAATAATTACTAAGCTGCAAAGACATCAAAGAAATGGGAATTAAGTATAGAAGCAGAAAAAAGAATTGCTTTCTACGTACTTTAGGACCTTTTAAGACACAGTATAGCCCAGAATCTCAAGAACCTACATCATTATTGAAAGATGACAAAAGTAAGTGCAAGAAAGATGCAAAAAGCGCTTGACAATTTACCTTGGCCAACTGAGAATGTTAAAGAGGTTATCTGGTGTTTAGTAAGAAAAAATCTCACACATAAATCAATCAGCATATCCCATATTGAAATTATCACTATAACAAACTAAAAATGTTTTAAATGAGCCCAATTCATTGCTTCAAAAAGCAGCCAATAAGTGCAACCCAATATTGAAGCACATCAAGATGTAGCAATTGATATCATGAAATCAGGGTACCACTTGAAAAACTTATATACCACATTTAGGCTTCAACCTCCCCATCTAAAATGCGTTCATAAAGCAGATAAATCTAGAGGCATCGATGGTGAGTTACTCTCTATTCCATTCATTTTGTTTGAGATGTTGGCCTATTGTCAAAGTGAAGGTTAATTGGATTGAGACAATCAAAAGGAAACTTTTAGTCGGTTATACAGCAGACAATATTACAAATAGCTATTGTTGCAAAGTATGACAGAACTGCTGCAGTTACCTAACGTAAATTTTCTTTAATAGGTAAAATAAGATTTTATAGAATCAAGAAAATAGGTGTAGCCCAAGTACACAAGAAGTATACAAAAGCGAACACCTAATTACAAATTAGGAACTAGAAAAAGATACAAGAAAATCAATAACACTAGCTCCATCGAATACAATAGCTGAAGCCCAAAGATATAAGGTATGGAAAAAGAAACGTCTAAGTTCATCCAGTGAGCATTTCCGATCTTCAAAACTCTGGCCATTCCTCTCAAACCAAATGCACCACATCACACAGAAGAATCAAATTCCATACAGCAGCATATTGAGAATTACCCAAAAGGTCTCTTCAACAAGCAAAGAGATCCACCACCCTCTTGGGCATTAACCACACCAATCCCATCCTGCTAAAAATCTCATCCCATAACACCCTTGCCACCTCATAGTGAAGTACTAAACGATCCACCGATTTGCCATGTTTTTTACACACACATAACACCAATCCCTAACAATCAGCCCACGCTTCCTCAAGTTTTCCAAGGTCTGAATTTTCCCAAGAAATGCTGTCCAACAAAAGAAAGCAACCTTGGAAGGCACCTTGCTTCTCCATATGCACTTACAAGGAAAAGGATTATGTTTCTAACATGACAAGACCTTGTACATAGATCTAACAGTGAACTTTGTATTTCAAGAATGAATCTCATCCTGTCCATTCCATCCCTACCAATACTTATAGCATACAACAAACTGAACAGATCGCTCGCCACTTCCACTATGGCTATTGGGTTGTATGTGGAGCCTGGTTTGTGAGCAGAAGAGGCGCAAACAAAAAGTTCACTCGACTGTCGCTCGACCTGGCACTCAAGTGAAGCTTAGGCAGTGAGTTCGCTCGAGGCGCACTCGACAGTGGGCTCGAGCTAACATCAGACAGATTATTTGCTCAAAATGTGCGTGATGTTAGGCTCGAGTGAAGCACTAACCCTAGTGTTCGCTCGAGCAGCGCTTGATAGACTATTCGAGCCAATGTTCAATTAGTTGTTCGCTCGAGCTGCGCTCGACACCCTCTCGAGCGAAGAACCCAATTTTGCCATATTAGGGTTTCCAGCGCCGTTTCTCTATATATGTGTATATATATATATATAATGTTTTGTTCTTTTGAGTAGATCAGTGAGTGTCAGATTGAATAGAGAGAGAGAGAGGAAAATGTGTGAGAGCATATTGTGAGAGAGAAAAATCCCTAGAGAGAGAGTTGAGAATGTGTGAGTAGAGTAGTGCTCTTGTAACTCACTGTATGATTTTAATCTCCTCTGTAATAGAATCTCATGCAGCTCTATGGATGTAGGCACGTTGCCAAACCACTTTAAATACTGTATCATGTGTGTGTGCTTGATTCCTGTGTTTCTGCATTTATTTCATTGTCTGTCTCAATATCGTTGTGTGTGGGTGTGGTTGCTCTTGTGCTTTACCACAACAATTGGAATCAGAGCTCCAAGGTTGGAGTTCGGGGCTGAATGATGTTTGAAGAAAACGTGAAGGTTGGAATCGAGAAATTTGATGGCACAGATTTTGGTCATTGGACGATATAGATCGAGGATTATTGCTATGGGAAGAGACTCTACCTTCCTCTATTAAGACTGAAGCTGGAGAGCATGAATGATACTAAGTGGAATCTGTTGGATCGATAGGTTATGGAGGTTATTTAGCTCACCTTGTCCAAATCAATGACGATCGAGGCCGGGGACTTGACAGGTCAAGTTCCAAGAACAGGGGTAGGAGCAGGAAGAGATCTGGTTAGCAGATCACTTATTAGAATTGTAGCAAGTTGGCCACATCAAAAGAGACTGTTAGAATCAGAAACAGAACGAGGATGACACTGTGAACACGGTGGGAGACTGTTGGGTTGTATGTGGAGCCTGGTTTGTGAGCAGAAAAGGCGTAGATTGAAAGTTCGTTCGACCTAGCACTCAAGCGAAGCTCAGGCAGTGAATTTGCTCGAGGTGCACTCGATAGTGAGCTCGAGCGAACGTCAAACAGACTGTTCGCTCGAGGTGTGTGTGATGTTGGGCTTGAGCAAAGCACTAACCCTAGTGTTCGCTTGAGCAACACTTGATAGACCGTTCGAGCCAATGTTCAATTGGTTGTTCGCTTGAGGTGCGCTCGACAACCTCTCGAGCGAAGAACCCAGTTCTGCTGTATTAGGGTTTCCAGCACCGTTTATATATATATATATATGTAATGTTTTGTTCTCTTGAGTAGATCAGTGAATGTCAAATTGAATAGAGAGAGAGGCAAAAGATGTGAGAGCATATTGTGAGAGAGAATAAACCCTAGAGAGAGTTGAAATTGTGTGAGTAGAGTGGTGCTTGTAACTCATTGTATGACTGTAATCTCCTCTGGAATAAAATTTCCTGCAACTCTATGGATGTAAACACGTTTGCCGAACCACATTAAATATTGTATGTCGTGTGTGTGTGCACTTGATTCCTGTGTTTTCGTATTTATTTCACTATCTGTCTCGATATCGTTGTGTGTGGGTGTGGTTGCTCTGGTGCTTTACCACAATAGGGCTGTGATACCTAACGGAAATTTTAAAAACCATACCCTTGTAATACTAAAGTTTATTCCTTCCACTTGCATAAAAGTTGTAAATCAGTGTGTGATTGCTAAAATCAACGGTGGAGATTATACCTTGAATGTTTTTTTTTTGTTTTTTTTTTATAAGTACCTTTTGAATGGATTATCCAATATAATTTGTGAAAATAGCTATGATGATCAAACCCAGTCACACATTGAGCCAGCCATCTTGGCTGATAAACTTCAATCCATTCATGGTCTCTACAATGTAACTAACATAATAATGCCAATTGAAAACTCCATTCCAAATGCTTAAAATATGTTTTCTTGGGTCCTACTACTCAGAAATTCTGAAGTTCTCTAAATTCAGAAAAAAATAAAAAACAGTCAAATAGATCTCAAATAGCATCCAAACTTTCTAAGCAAATTCTTATCTATTTTACCGCTTATACTGTTATACTGGCAAGGGTTATTCAAATATTTTCCTAACTGTTCTTTAGGATTTCATTGATCCTATTTGATCCAAACTTCTATGTTAAATTACAGTCCAACTGAAAACTCATTTATGCAACGCATACCTAGTCAGCTTAACGAGAAGATTTTTGAATAAATCAAGATTTTACTCCAAAAAACTCAATTTTTTCAGAAGATCAACACCACCATCCAAAATCAGAAAAATGATCATCATGAAGCATGAGTCCGTCATCAATCAAACACAGTATTACAATCCATCACCATAATACTCATTTCCAAGTGCTCCATATAAAGCTCACGAAAATAATCCACAGACAAAACCCAGGTGAGGATATCCATAATCAAGTATACAAGTGACAAAACAAGGAATTGGGCACATAAAGAGGTCAAAACCATGAAAATGTCAACGAAGTGTTCCCATGTGTTTCTCTATTGGAGAAGGACTCTCCTTTTATTAGGATTGTTACCTTGAGGGTACCCTTGCAGTGGTGGCATCTGAAGCAGGCCTTGTGGTAGACCTTGTTATCAGCAGTAAGCTGATCAACCAAGTACACAGTCTTGTCACAGGCCTTGCACTTCTGGGTAGTCCCTGCAAATGTTGCCATCCCAAGAAATCTTCCACACCCAGAAATCTAAAACCCAGACCCAATAAAATGAAAAATTCCAAATACTTTTCTCTCTTTCGCAAACTCTCTATCGTACTGTTTCAAAACTCGAGTCTTTACAGCTAAAAATGGGTCTCCGTTGGACTCCGGGCAATATAGAAATTGCCAGCATTGTATATCGGGGACAATTTGGTAACTATGGGTCCAAATAATGATGGGTTTGGCTTACACCTAACTATGGGTCCAAGTGCTTATTACGGTAATGCCCTTGAAATGACACGTGTCCAGCTGGGATTTGTCTCTTCTCTACTGCCAGTGGAGAGTAAAAAGTAAATTTTGAAAGAGATTCGAACATATCGCGATTTTTACGTGCCTCTTGAGTTTTATACCACTCTCTTGAATCGGCGCGTGAGTAAATAGCAACAATATTAATATGTTATAATTATTGCAAAAGAGTTTTGTCTAAAAAATAATAATAAAATAAAATAAAAAGGTGTCATGGGTACAAGTTTTGATAATCTTCTTCACTTCTCTCTTTCAATATTCTAATTTAATTTACTTGAAAAAACAATTAAGAGATTTAATTCATCTAAAAATATGGGAGATTTTTAAGGATTTTAACACCTAAATATAATTAGAATAATATTAAACCTCATATAAATCTCAATTAACACCTAAATATATATAATTTTGTCAACAGAGCTCTTAACATTGCTCTATAAAATATTATACACCAATGATAAAATATTATTCACTTCTTTTTCATCAAAATGAAGAGAGATAAGAAGTCTCAATCTTCAATCAAATAAATGAAATATTATACACTGCAAATGATTTTTTATCTTCTATTTTTTTTTTCCCTTTTAGCAAGTGTGATGTATGGTTGATTACTAGAAGAATTTAATTAGTTTAACAAAAATAAAACAAAAAAAAAATATAATGTATGAGATGACGAGTAGCAAATTTCAATATTTATCTTAAACTTCTAGTTTCATGTGTATCATTTTTAAAATTCAAGATCTGCTCAATCCAATATAATCATATTATAATAGAAGCTATTATTATTGCCATGTTCAAAGTTATATCGTGTCATGTTCGAATTTTCATGTAATAATAAAAATCTAGAGTAAGGTTTTAATTTTTCATGTTCATGATTTGTCAAGCGATCATAATCACATCATTAATTGAGAATGTTGTATACATATTTTTTGGAGTTCAAATTTCTTCCTTTTGCTTGAGATCTAAGATTCGATTTGGATATATTTAAATAATGAAATGAGATGAAAATTCTGTAAATAATAATGAAATTGTTTAAATTAAGATGTGCATTAAGTTTAAAAAAATGAAAAAAAAAAAGTTAGATAAAAATATTATAATATTTGAAAAATTATATTATTTTTTAGGTTTAAGTAACATTTACAAAAAAAAAAAAAAAACGCAAAATTTAAGTACGAGATATCATCTCACTTTCTAACTAACCCCATAATCTATTTTCCTTAAACCTAGAGGGGCTGTCAGAATCATTAATTTCAGGCGCCCCCCGCCCAAAATAATCCGAAGTTTCAGGCCAAAAACATTTGAACGGAGGAATGAACGAAGAGCGTGGATATCACCCATGAATTAGGCGAAAAGAAAAAGTTGGCATTAAAAATATAATGTGGGGGCATTCATATCTATCAATATATACATAAGTTTTGGGACAGAGAGCCAGAAAATATTCTTGTGTGTGGGCCTGGACAGGACAGTAATGATGAGGTCAGAATCCACCTTTCAAAATAAAATTTTGTCATTGTTATATTATATATTATCTTCTAGTGATGTGAGTGCTTGCACGTTGTACATCTCTATCTCAATCATTCTATTACTCCTCTTAATTTCAAAATGAATTTTTACATTTTATATTTTTAAAAAAAATATTAATTATAAAAAATAAAAATATATAATAATTAATATATAATAAATTTTAAAAAAATAAATATCTTTTATTAGAAGAATCCACTTTTCTATTTAAAATTTAAGGTTTGTACTCTTTTCACAATATTTACAGGAATTTTCATAATATTTTAAACAATAATATTTTTTTAAAAAATAGTTTTTTTTTTATAAATTATTTTATAAAAATAACATCATTTTATAAAAATATTTTTATTTTATAATATCTGTTGTAAAATATATTAAGCAGGTATCATTACTCAATGTAAAAAATATACCACAATCCCACTTTGATCAAGAGCAGCCTTTTATTACGGTTCCCTTCTCAATTCAACCAAGGAACATGTTTTATTTAACAAAAGAGCAAAGCAATAGAATGGAGCGGAGAGTTTTGTTTAAGATACAGACTTTCATAGAAAAATTAATGATGATCGAATAATGATCAAATTCATTCGTTAATCAGCAGTACATATAACAAATTAAATATTAAATATAGAACCTCGTGATTGTACAAATATAATGTTATCTATTGACAATAACTGTCAAAATTTTTAAGTCCCGATTAGATACAGTCTCATATTATCATTATAACTTTCTCAAATTCTCATATAAAATATAATAAACAATTCAACTTTTTCAAATCTCAAAATAATAATAATATTAAAAAATAATATTTTATTCAACTTTCAACAAAAACCATATCATACTACTATCCGGCCTTAATATCACATGACCCTACTAGAGAGCAGGATTTAATCAGGTTAGAAAATGAAAGAGCCATTGGATTTATTCAGGTTAGAAAATCAGAGCAATAAAAACATCTGAATATTCATTGCATTGATTCTCCAACACCCAATCAAACACACCCAGTCTTCCCTACCGTCATCAATGGTTTCCCATTCTCTATCAAGACGTATAAACCTTGCAATGAAGGAATGCAGGTCAGTTGGTTTCCTTCTTAATGTCCGAGGCCAAAAGCCCTCAGTTGCAATAACGACAGATTAAATAAAATAAAACCCAACACAGATCGACAAAGCAGAAGGTTGAGTACAAACATTTCTCGCCATTGTTTTTACTGCTTATTTTACCCAAAAGAAAAAAAAATGCAACTTGCATTTTTTTTAAAGTCTAGCATCATTCCAAACAATTATACATCTCATTATTCCTCTTTTTTCTTTTTCTTTTTCCTTCACACTTACTCACTACCGCCTGCTGCCGACGCTTGTTTGCGAGCTTCTTCTCGCATTACCGCCTTAACATATATTTCGTAGCAGCAACCTGAAACAAGCATGCATCATTAACACTGATGAAATCTTTGAAAGTGGAAACAAGTAAAAGAAGACTATATTCGTTGTGGCATAATTAATGAATGCAGGTATTCATTTGTCACTACCGACATAAACAACCATATTTTGTTTATCTAACAACTAACCACAATGATTCCTAATATCAAATAAAGAGGCAGTTGCTTATATTAAGCAGTCTAAATGACTACTATCAACCTATTCCATATGTACAGAATGATCGGATTAAAATGGAGCAGAAAGAAAATTAGTAGACAGCCAACAACTTAGCAGATTATAGGACCATGTATAATGCCTACTGTGAAAAAGATTTGAGCAGTCAAGAAAAATAAGTTTTGTACAATGATGCGGGCTATATGGCATTTGTTACCACAATTTTCACAATCAATATCCCAGACAGAAAAGGTCTAAATGGTCGTGCCAGAAGTGATCAGTTGTCAGTTGAAATAAAAGCAGAGGTGGTACTCATAAGTGCGTGCATGTAAAACCACTTTACCAATAAGGTCAGTAATGTTGCATCAACAAGTTCCCTAACACCCGTTAATAAGAGTTCCATAAACTTCAAGAGGTTTAAACATTATGACAAAACGATTTATTAAAGCTTAAATATTAAACTTGACAATCCCACATATTAAAAAATTAGGAGAAACATACTTACAAAAAAAAAACTTGGGAAAAGCATAATGCCCTTAATTTCTCTTTTAATTAAGTAATAAGAATTTTATTTTAAGCACAAAAGGCACAATCCAAGAACAGCAAGATGCTTACAAGAAATTCACGTAACTTGAGATAGGAAAAAAAAAAAAAAAAGGAAGAAAATTATGCAAACTCATCCCATTTAGATCTATGGAAGCTTTCCAAAGGAGGGGAGTATTGAGAAAGAAAGTCTTGATGTCCTCCATTGTCCGTTTGTGGTCCATGAAATTTTTATCATTCTCTTCCCTCCAAATACATCACATAAGGCGTGAGTGAATTATTTTCCAGATTGCAGAAATTTGTGGACTACATCCTAATCCTCCCCATGAGTGTAAAAGATCCACTATCCTTCTAGGCTTGACACAAACCAACTTGGCCAAATAAAACATTCCACAAAGCACAGGCCACCTCGAGATGTGGTAAAAGATGATCCAAATGCCATAAACTCATCCTAAATGAAATCCAAATAGTTCATTTGATAAACGTGTATTTCAATCTTTACAAGGTAAATTGTCTCCTCTACTGGCTCTGGCCCATGGACTCATTCTCATCATTATTTTGATAGTTTTAAAACATAAAACCAAAATGAGTTGAATATTTAGTAAGTAGGACATCATATCATAAAAACCTTATCAAGCTGATTTTCTTTGAAAACATAGTTTAAACATATTTTAACATCGCATGCATAGGGCTTAGGGTTTATAGTTTAGGCTTTCGGGGTTTGGTTGTGCATCGAGCCACATCCCGCAGCCACAAGGAAAGCTGCTTATGGATGTGAATATCCTGGTGGTCCACAACTTTTAACGTCCTTCAGTGTGACCTGCACATTCACCTTTTTGCTCCAATACCTTCAAATCATCATATGGCCTAAAAACAGGAACTTTAGAAAACCATACATTCATCATCTTGCTTCTTCTTTATTTATTTATTTTTTGCTTCATTAACTTTCACCATAGCATATGCATTTCATATCACATAGGATGAGCATGCACATTTATAACATTTGCAAAATTAATTTTCATAACATATCATATAAGAAAGCCTTACAAAGTAACATGTAACTTGAAAATTCTTTTGTGAAAATGTAAATTTCAAACTAAAAAGAAAAGGGCATGATCATCCCATTTACCTTGCTTCCTTAAGTTTGCAAAATAGATAATTCTGTAATAATATAAAGAAAACATCCATTGTCATTGCTCTATTCTTAGGCATTTTTCTAGTGTTTGAGTCCCTTCTATACATACTTTTAAACAATGCTAGACCTGATTTCCTTGCTTCATTTTTTATCATTAAAAAATAGAGATTATTTTTGTGGATTTTACATAGGATAAATATACAAAGCCCCCTCAAACTAGCACCCAATTTTCAATCACTCCCAAGCTATCAATTTGGCAATCACCCCCCCTTCAACCACCAAAACATTATTGAAAAGCTTTAAACTACTGCTTGCAATCTGAGGGCCTGCTGATAGAGCTGGGTGGGGGGAGGCAATACTAGTTATCAGGTCAGAGAGACACCTAGTAAACACTATGAGCTTCTTTGACATGTCCTTATGTCTCACTCCACATTCACTAAATAAGTGTTTATGAGGTTCTAACCTAAAAACATTACTTCCTTACTGCAATTTAACTCAAGGGGGGTAGCATAACAATGTAAAATATAACTTGAATAAAAGAAAAATAAAATGAAAGTATAAAATCAGGAAAATTATCAAGATATACATAACTGATGAAGTGACTTCAGCAGATACTATTTTTAGTGTAAACTGCCATTTTGGGTAGAGCTCATGAGACTTCAGCAGAAAATGATGATCTGCAGGTAGAGCTGATGATGTGGATCTTGGTTGGAAGAAGAGCAGAAGGGATGAAAGCTGTAGTGAGTGATGTGTTTTATGTGGTCATGGATGGACTTACACGAACTCTATGAGTTGATAATTTCCATTGCTGTTACTTATTTCAATTTTTTCAAGACTTTTGGCATGTGATGATTAGAATTATTAGATTGATGAACCACCTCAAGGGCCAAAACTGCTAATAAAGCACTCCGAATCAAATTTTCTAAACATGTTTTAGTGCCCTATTGTATCAATTCAAAATCGATTTCTCCATACATAAGTGGCCCGCTGGGTGTTTGGTAACTGTAAGATAAACAGGCTATTTTGGCATAATCACCAAACCCTTAACAAAAGTATCAATGCTAATTGAATTTTCATAGAGCAATTCCAGACTAGAACACCCATAAACCATTTTATTTAACTTGTAGATAAAGTGTCCTACCTGCAACAACAACAAGAGTTAGAACATCACCAACTCTTTTGAGTCGCCACACACTCTTTTTATGTGATTTGAATCGCTTCAAAGCTGCATCGTCGGCCAAGAGCTGCAAAACGATTCAGCTTAGCACAAGAAAATCACAAGTGAAGCAATGAAATCACATATCACGTAAATTACCAGGCTCCTAAAATGACACAATCTGTTGATGTAAAAATAATTTCGTACCATCTAGATTTTCACCATCAATTTACAAAACCATAGTCAAAGTTGTCCTAAAAAAAAGTTGAAATATGGTCAAATGGGCGGGTTTGATCGAGACTGGATAGATTCTTAGTTTCTCCTTCGTGGGAAGCTAAATATCTGGAAGTAAGTCAGAAAAGACTAGCCTGAGTCAATTCAGATCATTATCCTATCCTTTTGGATTGTGGGGGTATTCCAAGGGGGTAACGGTATTTCAAGTTTGAAAATATGTGGCTAACAGCAGATGTGTTTGTAGAGATGGTTCGTGTTTAGTGGTCTTCATATCAGTTTTTTGGTACTCCATGTAACATTCTTGCAAGCAAGTTAAAGGCACTAAAACAAGACTTGAAGAAGTGGAATTTGGAAGTTTTTGGTCACATTGATAATCAGAAGATTACACTGTTGGAGGAACTACAAGAACTTGAGAATAAAGAGTTTTTTTGAGATAATTTGGAGGAGGTGTTATTGAGGAAGGGATTGGTTATGGCAAACTTGGAGATGGTTTTGTCATCAGAGGAGATTTCATGGCGTCAAAAATCTAGGGCACTTTGGTTGAAAGAAGGCGATAGGTGTACAAAGTTCTTTCACAAAGTAGCTAATTCACATCGGCATAACAATGCCATCGAGTCATTTCAATCAGGATCTCAGGTGATATCTTCTCCTTCCGAGCTAGAAAATCACATAGTACAGTACTATGAGTCCCTTCTCACAAAATCGGTTCCTTGGAGGTTGAAACTTGATGCCTTGCATTTTGAGGCAATTGATTCGCAGAGTGTGAGTGCATTGGAGAGACCTTTTGTTGAAGAAGAGATTTACAAGGTCATATCTGGCATGGCCAAGGATAAAGCGCCGAGGCCGAATGGTTTCTCAATGGGGTTCTTTCAAATTTGCTGGAATATTGTGAAAGGTGATGTTATGCAGGTTTTCAAAGAATTTCACTCTTGTCAAAAGTTTGAAAAGTCCCTTAATGCGACCTTTATTGTTCTTATTTCTAAGAAACACGGGACTTCGACTATTGAAGACTTTCGGCCTATAAGTCTGGTTAGTAGCCTATATAAGATAATCTTGAAGGTTCTCGCTAACCGGCTTAATCCGGTGTTGGAACATATTATCTCCAAGTCCCAAAACGCATTTATCCGTGGGAGACAAATTCTTGATTCAGTACTTATTGCAAAGGAGTACTTGGACTACAGATTACGGGAGGGAGGTTCAGTTGTTCTGTGCAAGCTTGACATGAAGAAGACTTATGATCATGTGAATTGAGAATTTCTCTTATACATGCTTGAGAGATGTGGTTTTGGGGATAGGTGGATTGCATGGATGCATCATTGTATTTCAACCGCCCGGTTCTCAGTTCTGGTTAATGGCACGTGCTGATTTTTTTGATAGTTCGCGGGGATTGCGGCAGGAAAATCCTTTATCTCCTCCTTTATTTGCTATAGTTATGGAGGCTTTAAGTAGGATGGTGCAGGCTGTTGTTGGGGGAGGTTTCTTATCGAGTTTCCAGGTGGGCAATGGTTATGGTGGCCCTATTGTTATCTCACACATTCTTTTTGCAGATGATACGCTAGTTTTTTACGAAGCAAAGAGTAGCTAGATCCAAACTTTGAGAGCTTTGTTACTTTGCTTTGAGGCAGTGTCGAGACTAAAGGTGAATCTGGGCAAGTTTGAGATGGTTCCTGTGGGTCTAATATTCTCAGGTTAGCTAACATCCTAGATTGTAAGGTGTCCTCTTTCCCAATGAAATATCTGGGTCTCCCGCTAGAAGCAACATTCAATAATAGAACTATATGGGATGGGGTAGTGGAGAAAATAGAGAAAATGTTGGCTAACTGGAAACAGGTGTATAAAAGGGGGCCGCCTCACTCTTATCAAAAGCACTCTCATTAATCTCCCCACTTATTTTTTTTCTTTGTTTCCTATGCCTGTAGGGGTGGTGAACAGAACGGAGAAACTCTTTAGGACGTTCTTATGGGGAGGCATGGGGGAGGGGAAGAAATTCTATTTGATTAGATGGAAGACTGTATGTGTCTCAGTTGTGAATGGGGGGTTGGGTGTATGTAACTTGATAACTTTCAATAAAGCTTTTATTGGGAAAATGACTCTGGAAATATCATTTGGAGGGGAGATCATTGTGGAAGGATATTATTGACGCTAGATATGATGTTGCTTGGGGTGGTTGGTGCTCTAAGGAATTTAGCGGGGGCTATGGGGTGGGTTTATGGAAAGTATATAAGGAAGGGTTGTCCATGTTTTGCAAATCAAATTCGCTTTGTAGTTGGTGAGGGCAGTCGTATCAGATTTTGGCGGGATGTGTGATGTGGAATCCAAGCTTTGGAAAGGATTTTTCCGGTCTTATACTGTATTGCAGTTAATAGGGAGGTCTCAGTGGCTGACGTGCGTATATTCTCTCATGGTGCGCACCTGTGGAATATCCTTTTTAATAAGGATTTTTATGATTGGGAATTACCTATTGTTTCAGAATTTTTCAGCTTAATATATTCCACGGATATCTCTTGACACAACGAGATAGTTTGAAGTTTAGGTCTAATAACCACAAGTTATGTACAGCTAAGGAGTATTATAGCATCTTGACAACACAACTTGATATTGCTCCGTTCCCTAGAAAGAATATTTGGAGTTCTCGTGTGCCCTCTAGAGTAGCTTTTTTTTGTTTGAAGTGCAACTCTTGGGAACATATTGACCAAGGAAAACTTGAGAAGGAGAGGATGTGTAGTGTTGGATTGGTGCTATATGTGTAAGAAGAATGAAGAATCTGTGGACCATCTATTACTACACTGTGAGGTAACAAGGGTGTTGTGTGATGAGATATTTCTAAGGGTTGATATTGTCTGGGTTATGCCTATGAGGGTGGTGGATTTGTTGGGATGTTGGTCAAAGTTGCAAGGTTGCCAGCAAGTGGTAGCAGTGTAGAAGATGATTCCGTTGTGTATTTTGTAGTGTATTTGGACGGAAAGGAATGCGTGCAGCTTTGAAGATAAGGAACGCACAATAACTGAGTTGAAAATTTTTTTTCTCCACACTCTAATGTGTTGATTTTCTACTATTGTATCACATGGGGACAATGTTCAAGATTTTTTGTCTTTAATTTATCGCTTTTAGAATGTATTTAGGAGTTCTTATGTATACGTCTGTGTACAAGGAATATGTCTATTTCATTCATATATATAATATCTCTCTTTACTGATAATAATAATAATAAAAAAAAAAAGTTAAAATATTTCATAGAAAATACTACCATAACGTCCCGCAAAAATTTCACGAACCAAAATTAAGAAAGTTTTTGACCTGTTTGATTCGGTGTTCTTGCCATTAATTTGACCAAATCTAGCTTCTTTTTTTCTTTTTACAAATAATTTGACATAATCTAGCTTTGAAATTGATTAACGACAGTTTTGTTAAATATTTCAGATACGAAGAAAATCGCACCAATATGCATATTTAATAGGCATATTTATTAAAATATATGCATACGTAAGATTATATATCCCACACATACACGGACAGCTGAAGAGAGCGAAAACAGAAGAGGGACTCACGGCTTTCTCGCGAGGCCCAGGTTCCATGTGGTATGCGCGGCGGATCAGAGAGATCGAATCCTCTGTTTTCTGCTTCATCAGATCGTAAAACCGGAGTGAAAAAACATGAGATATGAAAACGACATCGATGCAAGGGGGAACGAGTAGAAGAGAGGGAGTGTACCTGGGAATGAGCACGGAAATTGGAAGCGATGCCCATTTTATTGAGCAAGAACGCCATTTTCGGTCAAGTTTCAGAGCTATGAGAGGGATCAGCGGAGTAGAGGAGCAGCGGCTAAGGGATGCAGCAGTTCTGAAGAGAGAACGGAGTTGCGGAGGTGGAAAAATAAATAAATAAATTGGTTATTTTGCGGTACCCTCTTAATTTTCCGGAAGAAAAATAATAGGCATCCAATTATTTTATAAAATAATTTTAAAAAAATAATATTGTTTTAAAAAACATCTTTAATTTAAAATATAATTATATACAAAAATTTAAAAGGAAAGACAAATTTATTAAATATTTATTTATATAAAACTATTGTACTTTTAATATATTGTAAGAAGTAAGAGTACTAGTATTGGATTTATCAAAATAATAATATAATATTTTTATTTTTTCTTTCATATTTTACAATTATACTAACCATATTTAATTAATAATTTAATTTGATATTCAAATTATTATTTCTCAATTAATTTTTTTCATCAACCTAATTATCCAACAAACACATTTTGACAACTCTTCTTCTACCCAACAATCATATATAGAATTTATGAGACTAACAAACACATTTATAATTCTTCCATCCAATAAACATATTATGCAAATATTTCTTCTACCCACCACATCCACATGCATGGGAGCATAATCTAGATATTCCATAAAAGTTTATTTTATTTTATTATCAAATAGACTTATACATCAAACACATTTCAAGTACCCCTTGATATTAAATCTTAAAACCTAAAAATATATCATAGAGTAACAGCAATTTCATTTAGCTCTAGGTTTACAGGCCTTCACAACCACTAAAATCAATCCACTCAAGTTGGATCGACACCTCCCCAGACTCCACATTTCTCAGTCTGAGACTCATCATATCCTAGACAATTTTCCCATTGTTCCAAACATAAGTGCTCTCCCCAGCAAGGCAATTTGTCGAGCTCGGCTGAACTTTCTTAACTACAAAGCCATTTGGTAGATTCTCCAATCCCATCTTCAAACACTCAATATATGGTTTTAGGTCTATCTTAGCATCACCCATTTTGTCATCCACAGTAAGCGTGTCTTTGCCATACACTGTCTGAAAATATGAAAAGGTCATTAGCAATTAAATAAAATTATTAGCCCCTGATAGTTTCTAAAGCATTGTTCAGTAGTCACCAGTAAACCGTATTACAGAAATGCAGGCAAGTATGGTTAGGTATCACTTACCAGAGTGATGGGAAAATTAAGATCCTTAATAATAGAAAGAGTCAATTCATCGTTCCACTCAGGAATGCAGTCATTTTTTGCCACTCTAGACTTCAATTTCTATATCAATTTATATATACTTTGATCAGTTGGGAAAATAATAATTGGAACATGTAGGTCAGATCATGAGTCATGATCAAGAAAATAATAAGCAAGCACTAGTTGATCATCTTTGGGTAGTAGACCAAAGTTAGCAGCCAGTTTGCAAATACATTTTCTAAACCCAAATACTTAAGGCAGAGCTTAAAAAGCTGCCAAGATTTTGGACATAGATAATTATTATTCTGAACAGTCGTCCACAACAAAAGGCATTGAAATTTAGATTAATCTAACTCAACAACAAGCTGCTCAAATCACACAAAATGCTGTCATCACACAAAATAAATAGCAAGTATCTAAATATATCCAACATTCAGATTATCAATTCCAGCATTGAATATAGCAGTATACATTATAAAAAGAAAATGTCCAAAGCAACTTCATGACAATAGGATAATACTTTGAATATGTTTCGATCACAACAGCCCACAAAAAGTCACAAATAAAATTACAATTCAAGTCACAATTCAGATGACAAAAAGTCACAATTAATTTTCAATGTAATCACAGATATATTAATGGAATATGAAGAAGACGTTATTTGTTCCTAGTGCTTTCACAGGAAGCACCCACTTTTGCGCTTTAAGTTCACTTCATTAGATGCACTTTACTGTAAGATTAGAGGAGACGTTTGGATTCGAAAATGAGTTGAGATGGATTATGAATAGTAATGAGATGAGTTGTGAATAATAATGAGATTTGTGAGTTAAAGTTGCTGAATAGTAATAAATAGTAGTGAGATGAGTTGAGATGAGCTGAGATGAGTTGAGATTTCTTTCGAATCCAAACGTCTCCTTAAGCAATTTCCCTTGGTGCCTTGTGCTTGCATGTAAGCAAGCATGCATCCTTAACATAGGACATATTAGCTCTGCTCAAAATGAAACTTTTAGACCCCAGAACAACAAGCTTATTAATTTTGCATATGGGACACAACACCCACTTCTCCCTTGTTAAGTTCATTTTACAAAGCAAGCATGCATCAGCAACATAGGACCTATTTCTCCCTTGTTCCACAATCAAGGCACGACACTCAACTTTGGAACTCAATGCCAAGATCGCAAGAAGATGAAAAAAACCAAGACTACTCTCTCAAGATCCTGCTGCACATTGCATAAAAATTACTCTAGTTGCTAACACCAAAGCAAAAATGTTGTGTCCTTAGTCCTATGATTTCTCTATCACTTGAGAGAATAAAGAATCAAGATTCAGTTCCATGAAAACCTGAATTAATCAGTTACAGGCTTGATTTCACCCCCATAACACGTACCAATTCTACTCGGCCAACAATTCAAGTTTCTTAATTTCAATACATTAGAAATTAATTGAAAAAAGCATCTATTAATCCATTTGTGTTGAATACTTCATTTTCCCTATGTTGTCTTCTTGCTTTTAGGAGGAACCAAGCCCTTATTAAGCATTCCTCTCCAAAAACAAGGGAGGAAAAAGGGAAAATGCGCTATATTCCAACTCCCAGATATGCATGAACACATCACTCGACCACCTGTGGGGGTTAAATTCCCAAAGAAGGTATGTGGTTATTGTTGAGGCCTTGTTACACATCTGTCAAGTCTGTTTCCACTTTATTTGCTCTCTTTTTTCCCAATTTCGGTATGGGATCAAATTTTTTTGTGGATAGAGATGGAGACAAATGGAGGTATCAAAAACGGGTTTGCATCAAGTTTGCATTGGTTTAAGATTTTTAATTGATTTCGGATGACGGTGCTTGATATATGCTTTTGCAGATGATATTGTATTCTTTCATGAGACTTAGCAGGATTTAATTTCAGCTTACAAATTTGGAGTGGTACTATAAAATCTATAGGTTTTACCTTCTTAGGTCTAGTAGGACTAAAAGCAAGCATGTGTAATGCAATTTAAGTGAAAGAATGGATGGAGGGATGACAAAATTTAATGGTAGATGGAAACTAAAAAGTGACAGTTTTCATATGTGGGATCAGTAATTTATAAGGATGAAAATTCTTTCAAACAACTATTTCTTTCAAACAACCCAAACAATAGAATGATTGAAATACATACATGGAGTTGAAAATTTCTTCACGGGCAAAAATACATACATAAGCATACAAATGTAATGTAGTGCAAAATTTCTCATACATGCATATGTGATTAATATATATATGAGAGAGTGAACTCAAGGAGATGGAGAACGTTCGGAGTAGAAGAGAAAGGAGCGGCAACGGTGCGCCAATGGAGATGAAGGAGGTCCTCTTTCACCTGAAACACCTCGTACGAACTTGAACATCTGCTTCACGAAGATGAACTGGTTACTTTCTCGGCAAATGATATGATACAAGCTTCATGAAAAACAGGAGAGGAAACGAAGGGAATAAACAGAGAGAAAGAAAGGGAGAGGAAGAAGGGAAATCTGGGAATCGGGAAGAAAGAGAGAGTAAGAATCGAAAGGGAGAGGAGATGAAGAATCGAAAGGGATAGGAGAGGAGAGGAAGAAAGAAAGGGAGAGGAAGAATCAAAAAAGCCACTGGGGATTTCGGGGTAGAGAAGAAAGCAGAGAAAGGGAGGGAAGAAAGAACGAAATTGCATGCGAAAGAGTCATTTTCGTAATAAAATAATCGGATAGATGCTGAATAGTAGTTCTTCAAATATGAAGATAAATGGAATGACATTGTAGCTGAAAGTTTCACATTTAAGTAAAAGAAGAATCCAATGCCATGTGTTTAAAGTGAAATTTATCAGATTTTAGCCATTGGACTCATTTGATGAGTCTAATGCCATTGCTCTAAGAGATGGTACCAGTCTATTTACAACCTCCCTAGCCTCCCCCCTCCACCATGAGTTGGTCATTTTTCACCTTGACCCAACCGTCACTCTTGCCTACAGTCTAGGGGTGAAGAAGTTTTGGTCCAGATCGGGTCGAATCGAAATAGTGAGTGGTCGACTGTCCCACAGATGGTGGACCGAATGGATTTTGGTCTGGTCTCGGAGTATGTGATTTTTGGATCGAACCGAACCGAATTAGTATATATATATATATATTTAAAATATATATTATTTTATATAGTAGTTGTATAAGTTAGTTATGTAATTTTTATCAGATCTATTATCATTGACCATATAATATGTTAAATAATATATGCTATCAATTAATAATATATCATAAATCATATGATAATATATATATATATACATAATACATTCATATATATTCAACTATTTACACTTAATTAAAGTAATTAAGTAATTTTTTTAAATATCTAAGTTGTAAACAAGTATGAATAATCTATGTACAATGAAAATATTTGGTATTTATTAACTATGTATAAAATGTTAGAATTTTAATTTTTAATAGAGGATATTATTAATAATTATGGATATTAAAGTCTAAGTTAGTAAGTAGTAAGTATCAACATCATAAATATAATTATAGTTAAATATTTTTTTTAATGAGTTGGTTACATAATTTACATTAATAATTCACTTAATTTTAATTTTAGTAATTTAAATAATTTTTTTATTAATTTATTTTAAAAAAACAAAATAAATAAAATAATTTCAGACCCATAGCTAACGGTCCAGTCCGATCCGATCCGATCCACTAAGGGTGATTGGTCTAGTCTGGTCCAAGAAAATGATAGACCGAAAGTCCATCATCCTCCCCGAATCGGATTGGACCAATTTACACCCCTACTACCGGAACTTATGGGAGAAGTGAGCTAATTTTCCAAAACCACCATCCAAATCCCACCCAATTAGACTAAATTAGAAAAAAATAAACTTTTTCTATCGTGGCATTTAGATTATAGACTCACCATAATGGTCATGGCGACTCATGGGTCTCAATTTTGATTCGTGATCTAGACCCATATTCACAATCATTGATCTCGATCTCGATCTCGGTTTGAGACTCATACCGACATGCTTTCCCATAAGTTGGTGTGAACGGATACCCGCATTTATAGTCATTAAGGTTGGGTGGTGGGCCTTCGAATCCCCCCAGAATGACACCGTTTTTATCCAAGTTTTTTGTTTTAAAACCCTCACACTCGACAATCTCTCTTTGTTTCCTCTTGTTTAAAAGTTCTTAGCCCCCATAGCTCGCTCCTAGACTTAGCCATAGGAGTGTCAAATTGTGTTAACGGGTCGTGTTTGTGTCGTGTCAAGACATACACATTATACTTAATGGATCAACCCGAACACGATCCGTTAAAGATTTCGTGTTAAAATCTCAAACTCTAATATGACTCATTAAGACAACAGGTTGACATGTTTTGACCAGTTACTAAATATGAAATAGATTGACATGATACAACACGACCAGACCCGACCCGTTTCAACCCGTTTACGTTAATGGGTTGAACATACACGTTTCAATCCGTTTGACTAATTGATTTTATATAAATATTAAAATATAAACAATATCTATAAAAAATAAAAAACTAACTACAAGTATAAAATTACAATCCAAACAATAAAAATATCGACATTAAAATACCAACGGTACCAAATATGATAAACACACAATTACACAAATATGATAAACATACATTATAATAATATTAAGGTTACAATCCCAAATATGATAAATATATTGTAAAATAATAATGTTACAATCCCAAATATGATATAAATGTAAATTCTACTTTCTTAACGGGTCATAACGGGTTAACTCGTTAATGACCCGTTAAGCAATGGTGTCTAATGGGTTAACCTGTTAATGGCCCTTTAAGCAATGGTGTCTTAACAGGTCAATCAGTTTTGACTCGAACCCATTAAGGCCAAACCCAAACCCGCTTTTATCGTGTCGTATTCATGTTGGGTTAACGGATCGTATCACATATTGTTACCCCTAGCCTTAGGCATCTCTCTCTTTCTCTCTCTCTATCTCTCTCTCTCGCTTTCGAGGTGGGTGGACAACACTGGAGCCAATTTGCCCTTAGCATCTGGACAAGGGCACTTGCCCATGAGGCCTAGAGGCCTAATTCTTCCCCCTGGCCCATGCCAAGGCGGGGCTAAGGGTTGCTCGCTTTGGAGGTGTGGGTAGCACTCCTAGCGGTCGTAGGTTCGTGCCTTGGTAACCATGAACATGGTGATGCAATAGAAGATGGCTAAGGCAAGAATAACATGATTAAGAATGGGGCAGCATGAATGAGGAAAGGAAGAGAGAAGGACACGAATTATGAAAATGGTGGACATAATTTTTCTACCATTTTAAGTTCTGTCGGATCTTCTTTTGAAGATTTTTTTTGGACCAAGAATGTTTTGTGACTTATTAAGTTCAAGATGAATGAAGATTAACTGAGTGCGAGTTCTTCTATAGAAAAGCCCTACATTGCACACATGTCAGCATAGATTTTATTTTATTTTTTATTTTCTACTAACCTAAACACTCGTTTCGCCCCAATTCCTTTCCTCATTTCGAATTTCCCTCCCCACAACCATTAATCATCTTCTCCCCTCCCCCTAATCTCCCTCGTGTCTATGGCGTCCTCCACTGTCTAGGGCTGCCAAGGAAGGAGCTGTAACGACTAGACCTAATAATTATAAGAATAATTTTACTGGACCTAAATTACAGTAGATAAGCCATATTGATAAGCCTAGTTACAATCTATTGAATAATTTTGAATAGACTGATGGACCAAAAATTAATATGATAAATTTTGGATTTTTTTATTGGATTCGATAATTAGGTTAAAGTCCAATTAATATTTATGGACAAGCATGTCCTATTAATTGGTATTGGGCCCAAGAAATTATTTATAAACCCAAAAATATTATCGGATAATGTGAGGCTCATTTTGGAATTTGACATCGGTCCGTTAGGCTTATAAGTGAAAGCTCAAAATAGGATATCTAACCCACGTAGCCCGTGCACATGCCGTCTCTTCCTCTACCCTAGGGTACAACCATACGTATATAAATACATAAGTATACACACACACGCACGCACACGCACGACAGCCCAGTCACAAATGGCATCTCGATTTCCCTTCCACAAGAGCCTCACCACCATAGCACCTCACAACCACCTTTTGAGCCCCTTTACGTCGCCCTTGCACAACAACGTCATGTAGAGACCACAAGACACATACACGACAACCTCAACGTCATATACAGCCTCAAGCTGCTCCCCAACGCCATATCCATGCATCATCCATTTTCCTTTCTCAACCACAAATAGCGTCGACCTCCAAGCCACAACCAATACAAGGCTCCTTAAGCCACTTGAGATCAAGCCACTACACTTATGTGTTCATCGTCGCACATTCAGCCATAAGCACCCCATTCTCATGCCAACAAGTAGTCGCACACCAAAGGTGCCGAGAAAGAGAGTGCTAGCGTTGGTTTCCCCTCCACCGTACGATAAACTCTCCCACCTCCAGTACCATCTCGGTTGCAACCCGAATCCAATGAGGATGCCATGACAAAATTACACCACCCTATATGGCGGATCCACCACCAAGCAATAGCCTCAAGTGTAGAACTTATTGAAAAAATAAAGAGATCCATAGAATCTTTTACCTCCAGTCATTTGGGTTTGAGAACTAAACAGCCTACAAAAGAGAGTAAAAATTTTCTGTAAAGAATGGACTTCTATTCTTTTGCCATATAACTTTATGGGGTAAGTCTAATGGAAAACACAAGCCCTTTATATAGGCAAGACTAGGAATCCTTACTTATTACTCCTACAACCTTTGGGCTACCCTCATTATTTCATCCATAAACAAATAGTAAGAGTTAACCACTTTATTTATTAAGGGTAATTTTCTATGCTTGATAGATGAAGTGAATCATCTTAAATGAAGTGAACTACCTTAGGGAAGACAACTGGTTTTCTAGGTAAACCAAAAGTTTAATATTCTCTCACTTGGTTCACTTAATAGGTTAAACTAAAATGACAAAAAATAATGCTCTCAATTATATCAAGGTATTTGATACACGAACCATGGCGGTATTGCTCTCTATAGTGAACATTTCCCTTCCACGTGTCACAATACATAGTATCCCTTTAAATACTTTATAAACAACTAATAAAGTTATTCAAGTCCAACTTAATCACCCAATAGATATAACGAATTCGTTACTTTATGCGCAAAATTGAAATTGAATTCAACTTTATTCTTTGTAGAATATATAGCAACATGAGAGAGATTACACTTTAGATAGGCTCATACAATCCACATGACCTTGAAACTGTTTTACCGGTAAACTTTTGGTCATTTGATTGGCTAACATCAAATCTGTGCTGGTGTGCTCAATATATACCGCATTATTTTTTATGTTCTCTCTTACACTTAAATATTTTATGTCGATATGCTTTCTTCTTCTTCTGCTCTTATTGTTCTTTAAGAAGAACACTACAGCGGTGTTATCACAAATAATTTTTATTGGTCTTTTAATGGAATCAAAAACTTTAAGACCAGAAATAAAATTATTCAACCACATGACTTGTGTCGTTGCTTCATAGCACGAAATAAATTCTACCTCCACAGTAGATGTAGCAACTATAGATTGCTTCGTACTATTTCAAGATATAGCTCCTTCAGCAAGAAGAAAGATATATCCAGAAATAGACTTTATGGTGCCTACACAACTAGCAAAATCTAAATCTGAATAGCCAATCACATGCAAATTTTTTGTATGCCTGTAAGTTAGCATGTAGTCATTGGTTCCTTGCAAATACCGCATCACTTTCTTTGCTGCTATCCAATGTTGAAGACATGGGTTACTTTGATAGCGACCTTATAATCCAACAACTAGACATATGTCTGGACAGGTGCAAACTTGAGCATACATCAAGCTACCCACTACATATGTATAAGGCACACTTTTCATCTGCTCTTATTCCAATGCATTTTCAGGTAATTAACTTTTATGAAATTTATCACCTTAGATTATGGGAGCTACAGAGGCTTTGCAATCTTTTATACCGAATCTCTGTAAAATCTTTTCAATGTAGACATTTTGAGACAGTCCTAAGACTCTTTGTTTCATGTCTTTGTGAATCTCTATGCAAATGACATAAGAGACTTCACCCATATCCTACATTTCAAAGTTTTGGGAGAGAAATTGTTTAGTCTCATGTAATAAGCCCAAATCACTGCTTGCAAGAAGAATATCATCTCAATATAGGACTAGGAAAATGTATTTGCTCCCACTGAACTTAAGGTATATACATTGATCAACAAGATTCTCGATAAAACCGTATGAGATAACAATCTTGTAAAACTTTAAATACCATTCACGGGAAGCTTGTTTTAGTCCATAAAGAGACTTATTCAACTTGCATACTTTATGACTATCATCACTGAAACCCTCAAGTTGTTTCACGTATACAACTTCATCAAGATCTCCATTAAGAAAAGTCGTTTTCACATCCATTTGATATAGCTCTAAATCAAAATGAGCTACTAAGACCATAATTATCTCAACGAATCCTTCTTAGAGACCAGAGAGAAGGTTTCGAGATAATCTATGCGTTCCTTCTAAGTGAATCCTTTAACGATAAGTCTAGCCTTATATCGTTCGACATTACCAGAATAATCTTGTTTGGCTTTATAAACCCATTTGTAGCCAATTGTTGCCGCCCCTTCTAGTACTTCGATGAGATCTCAAACTTGGTTCTTATAAATGGATTCTAACGCATTCCTCATGGCATTCAACCAAAATGTAGATTTATCTCCACTCATGGCTTGTGAAACGTAATTGGGTCTTCTGGAAGTCCAACATCAAAATCAGACTCAGTTAGGTATACAATGTAGTCATCTAGAATAGCACGTATTCTGAAGGATCTTCTTAAAGTCACTACTTCGTTATTTGGAGATGACTCAATTGGCTCAAACTGTAAATGTGGAATAACTTCATGTTGAACATCATTTACAGAAATATGATGTTCTTGAATTGGTGTCACCGCATGATTTTGTGATCTATTTTGCCTTAAGACAATCATTCTTCCTCCAAAAAAAGGCAATTCTCTCAAAAGTGACATATTGAGGATTCACACTCCCACTAGATCAACATCCTCAAGAAACCTTGCATTTTTAGATTTGACAATTCTAGGGTTATGACTGGGACCAAAGTTTTGAATACCGTACTGGAAGCCGTACCGATCAAGGCACTGAAACGAAATATTTCTGTACCGGTACCGTTTCGGGATAATATTTCGGTCCCGATACCGTTTCGGTACCGGTACCGTTTTATGTACCGTTTCGGAATAATTTATACCTGAATAAATTATATATATACAAGCATTAACTGTATTCCAAAATAACAACAGAATAAGTCATAAACTCAATACTTCTCAATACAAGTCTTAAGTTTTAAGTTACAACTAACATAAAGTTATAAACATCAACATTATCATGATAAAATCATTAACGTCACCACGTCATCAAAGATACTCATCCTCATCAAAAAGACAATAAGGATCAGGATTCGACATGTTAATCAAAATATTTTCATCAACGTCATTACCGTCATCAACATCAATACCAACATTATCATTGTCTTCCTCATTTAGTGAGGCTAATGGCTCTTCAATACTTGCCCAATCCAAATCTTCTCCATCAAGAAGCTCAAATTCTTCACCTACCCATTCTTCCATCAAATCAATGTTTTCAAGATTGATTGGATCTAAAGCATCTCTTCCCATTTTTATGCTCCTGTAAAAATAAAATCAAACATAAGTGAAAATGTTATATATTTTTCAATAGTGAAAACATTAGTATTAAAAAAATTTACCTCTCTCTCAACTTCAAGTTATAACGAACAAATACTAAGTCATTCAAACATTTATGCACTAATCTATTTCTCTTCTTCAAATGAATAAAATCAAATGTGCTCCAGTTTCTCTCACATCCAGTTGCACTACAACATTGACTTAGTACTCGAACAGCAAACCTTTGAAGTGTTGGAACCTCGCAACCAAATTGAGTCCATCATGCAACTATAACAGTAATGCAATTTAAAATTATTAATCAGTAAAAATAAAATAAGATAAAATTTAAAGTACAAAGTCACATTATTTAACAAATGATATTGATAAATGATAATACCTGGATTAATCTTATCATGCTGGCGGATTGCTAAAGAATGTCCAAACTCACCTATTGCATTCTTATACAAGTCAAGTTCTGCAATGATCTTATCTTGATTATCAGGATCAAGTTCCATCTTCATAACACAACTGTTGAAGCCTCTTATAACATCATTTTTATTTTTAAAATTGAGGCTATAGTAAATTCCAGGATTAAGAAAACAACCCGCCGCATGTAATGGACTGTGAAGCTGCCTATCCCATCTTGAATCAATGATCCTGGTGAATGGACTGAATAAACTAACTTTGTTATTGCATCTTACTTTTATGTTCTCTTTGGCTCTTTCCATTGCATCATACAAGTATCCCATTGCAGGCTTCTCATCTCCGTCAACAAGTCGTAGAACACAAACCAAAGACTCACTAACTCTGACAATAAATTGACATTGAGCCCAAAACTCTTTATCTTCTAAAACGATCTCAGTTATCTCCTTCCCTATGTTGCTCTTAGAATGACTTGATGCAATCCATTTATCACAAGTAAACATTTGTCTGAGTTCTTTCTTAAACAAGAGCAAACATTTGATACTTAAAAAATTTGTCGCAAATCTTGTAATTGTAGGACGACACAAATCATGACCTTTGGTAAAGTCTTTTCTCATCAATGCCAAAACCCAACCATGGTTATAGATGAACTTTGTTATCTTTTTTTCCTTTTTTATAGCATCATCAATAAGGGAAAAATATCTTGGATCAGAAAAATTATCCAACATTAAGTCTATGCAATGAGCTGCACATAGGGACCAGTAGAAAGAGCCATACTTCTGTTGTAACTATTTTCCTGCAGCTTTATAACTTGCATCATTGTCCGTTATAAACTACACAAGATTCTCAGCTCTAATTTCTTGAACAACCTCATCAAAGATATTAAACTATGTTTCAGCATCTTTTCTAAGGCCAGATGTATCAATAGACGTCAAAAACATTGTACCTTTCGGACAATAAACTAGAAAGTTGATTATTGATTGTTGTTTTTGGTTTGTCCAACCATCTGTCATTAGTGAACAACCGGTCTCATTCCAAACCTTCTTAATTTGTTGCAAATAATCTTGAACCTCATCTACAGCCATCTTTAACAAATTTCCTCTCAACTCATATAAAGATGGGCCCTTGAATCCTGGCCCAATGGCAGTCATGGCATCGATAGCTGGTTAATAAAACTTGGATTGAGCTGCATTGAAAGGCAGATTAGCATTATACCACCAGCGTGATACAGTCATCTTTGCTTTTACAATCATCTCATTTGAAGACATAGAACTCTTAATTGAAGGTTGTGCCCCAGGAATTGTTCTTGGAGTAAAAAATCTACTCAATCCCCCCACTGACTTTCCATTTCCAAATTCTTTCGACTTCCCCTTACCTTTTGAAAGCTGAGACTGTCCCTCCATACTATTACTATCATCAATATCATTAGATGTTAAATCTATATCGCCTCCAATCTTTGAACTTATTTTTCTTTTCTTCTCTTTATTTTTTTTCATTTCATTAAGCAACTCATTCATTTGTCATTTTACATCTTCAGTGACCTTTTTACATGCTTCTACATCGCCTGGAATCCCAGCTAGATGATACTTCAACCGAGTGATCCCGCCACTTCTAATTACTTTATTACAATATAAACATTCAGTATTATTTCTTGCCCCTGGCACTGCATGTGCATGGGCCCAAGTTGGATCTTCTGATCTTACAGGAGCAAGTGCTGGAGTTGAAGTCATACTACCGGTTGATTGACAACTAGACATTTATAACTATTAAAAGTATAAAACATTAACACTTATAAGTAAGCCATTAAGAAGAAACTCATCAAATCTAAACTATAAACAAACATCTATAAAATATATAAACAAACATCTATAAAAATATAATCTATAAAAATATAAACTATAAACAAACATCTATCAAAACATAATCTATAAAAATATAAACAAACATCTACAAAAATATAATTTATAAAAATATAAACTATAAACAAACATCTATAAAAATATAATTTATAAAAATATAAACAAACATCTATAAAAACATAATTTGTAAAAATATAAACAAACATCTATAAAAATATAATCTAAAACATCTATAAAAATACAAACAAACACTATAACAATATAATCTAAAACATCTACAAACATATAATCTAAAACATCTATAAAAATACAATTATGATTTATTTATAAAAAAAGTAACAAAAAAAAATCAAACTAAGTAATAAACAAAAAAAAGAGTAAAATACCGAGATGAGGGCGGTGGTCGGCGACGTTCGGTGTGACGAGACGGAGGACAGTGGACACTGGCAACTGGCTGGCCGTTTGCGGTCTGGGACTCGGGTGCTGCAGCTGGCGAACGAAATTGAAAGAAACGAAATACGGAAATAGAGAAGAGAAAGAAATGATTCAGACTTAGGTTTTATGTTTGAGGTGAAAGTCCAAATTTGCCCCTAATAATTTGCCATAATTTCAAAAATGCCATCAGCTTAACCCCCGGCTCCCGACTCCCAGGTTTCGGTCGAAATGTGTACCGGCTGAAATTTATGTTTCGGCCGAAACATCAAATACCAGCCGGTACAGGCCGGTATCGGCCAGTACACCCGGTATTTTAACTAGTACGGAATAGCATATTTCCAGTACCAGCCAACTGGCTGGTACGGCATGTACCGGCCGGTACGGTACGGTACCAAAAACACTAATTGAGACAATAAAACCTATATCGTTTGGAGTTACTTGGATACCCAATAAAGAAACCGCTAGTTGTCATTGGGTCTAATTTTTTTATGTTAGGATTATAAATCCTAATTTCAGCAGGACAATCCCATATGTGTATATGATTTAAATTAGGTTTCCACTCTTTTCGGAACTCGAAATGTGTTTTAGAGACAAACTTGGATGAAACCCTATTTAATATATACATTGCAGTTTTAAGAGCTTCACTCCACAAGGAAATTTGCATGTTAGATTAATTAATCATTCTCCTTACCATATATATTAGGTACAGTTCCTTCTTTATGCAACACTATTTTGTTGTGGTGTGCCAGGCATTGAATATTGGGCAACAACGTCTTCCTCTTGAAGGAAATTTGCAAATGGACCATTCATCTGTCCATGTTCTATGTACTTACCATAATATTTCCCTCTTCTATCAGATCTTACGATCTTGATTTTCTTTTCACTTTGATTCTCTACTTCTGCTTTATAGGCTTTGAAAGCATCTAATGCTTGAGCCTTCTCATTCAGAAGATAAAGATACATATACCTAAAATAGTCGTCATATCTCTGACCATGTAGGTAAGGGGTAGGAAATGGTCTACAAATATATGTGTGTATAATCTCAAGAACACTTGAGCTCCTTCTTAAACCTTTAGAATTATTGTTGGTTTGCTTGCCCTTTATGTAGTCTACACAATTCTTGAAGTCGGTAAAATTGAGATCATGTAGGACCTCTTCTTTTACTAACTGTTTCATCCTCTCTATAGAGATGTGTCCCAATCTCTTATACCATAGTAGAGAAAATTTTTCATTCAAAAGGTTTATCTTAATGCCAACTGACTGCAGTGAGAGATAATTCTCCTCAAAATCGGGATGAATATCTAATTTAAACAAGTTATCAACTAAAGTTCCAGAACCAACAATAATTTTATTCTTAAAAGCAATCATAGTATTCTAAAAAAGGAAATTGTAACCTTTGATACTAAGTTTGGAAACAGAAATTAAATTTCTACTAAATTATGGAATATAAAATACATTATTTAAATCCAAAACATTTCCTGATTTGAGAATCACTCTAAAAACTCTAACTACAACAACTTGTGAATGCCCTTTATTTCCGGTGAAAAACCAAAGTTCACTATTTTTCCTTCTAGTGAGAAAACCCTACAATGTATTCACAATATGGATTGAAGAACCGGAGTCAATCCACCCTGAATTTTTAGGAGCATCAGTGAAAAAAGATTCATAACACACAAGAGAGATAAAGCTATATTTCTTTTCAAGCCACTTTTTATACTTGATGCAGCTCTTCTTTACATAACCCTATTTCTTGCAAAAGAAGTAGGTCACCTTTTTGCCATTAGATCCATTGGATTTTGATGGCACATTATGATTCATTTTCTTTTGAAGTCCACCTTGACCTTTCTCAATCTTAACTTTATCATTCACGACCATATTTGCACTTTTAGGTTGATCATGCTTTATCATTTCATCTTCTTGCACACATATGGTTAGAAGATCCGTAATTGACCAGTTTTCCTTATATGTGTTATAAGAGATCTTAAAAAGCCCATACTCAGATGGTAGTGAGTCAAGGATGAAATGGAACGAACGGCTCAGATATCTCTATCTTTAAGCCCTTAAGTTGAAAAATAATGTCTATAATTTCCGTAATGTATGCGCGCATATCCTTAGAACTGTCAAAAGCTTTAGTAGTGAATTGCCTAATAAGAGTGATAGCTAAACCCTTGTCAGAGCGAACAAATTGTTCCTTAATTGCCTGCATTAATTCCTTAATTGTAGCGCAGTCACAAATAGAACCTCTAATGCTCTTACTCATACGAGACTTTATGAGCATTAGACTTAGGCAATTAGATCGCTCCCACCATTGGCGATTTTCAATGACTTCTTGTTTATCCTATCTGTGGCAGCAGGTGGTTGCTCCACACAAAGTGCATAGTCAAGGTCCATATACCCCATGGTAAAATGAACCCAATCTTTCCAGTCAGAATAATTAGTGCCGTTAAGTATTGGAATAAAATAAACACCATCAACTAAGAATTGTGGAACAACAACTACAAAAATCAAGAAAAACTTTAATGCTATGAATTCAAGTAAATTTTAACTTTCTTATGGGAAAAAGTTGCATAACAACATAAATTTACTTATCGTTATTTATAAGATAAAGTATTCCGAATATTAGTAAATAAAACTATCCACACTTGTAGGCAGAAGATAAATTTTACCGTCAATACCGAAAATCATTTTCTTATACTAATTAAATCACAAAAATTAAAGATTTTCCTATAAGGATAAGTCCTTCAAACTTATGATTTAGTTACAATAAGATTCCAAATTTATTTATATATTATTTTAAATAATCAGGATGTTATAGCATTACCTTCATTATTCAAAAGAAATACAACCGAGCGTCTACTAAAATAGGTAAAAACCTATTAACTGTAAATTAGCCCGCCCATCAATATGTATAAAGCTTGAAATTAAGTCCAAAGTCAAAACATGCCTTTGAAATCCATTAATATAGTTATGAGCACATAACCATCTGGATATGAATTCGAAGACAAAAAACTTAAAAGCCGAAAGTCAAGTCCATCTCCGAAATCATTAAAAACTCATTATATGAACAAAATTGAAATACTAATAATTCAATACAAAACTAAAAGGTTTAGCTTTGATACCAACTGTAGAACTTCTTGAAAGAATAAAAAGATCCATAGGAGATTTTACCTCCAACTATTTGAGTTTAAGAATTGAAAAGCCTACAAAAGAGAGTAGAGATTTTATGTAGAGAAGGGACTTCTAGTTTTTTATCTTAGAACTTTATGGGGTGAGTCTAATGGAAAACACAAGTCCCTTTATATAGGCAAGACTGTGGACCCTTGCTTATTACTTCTACAACTTTTGGGCTACCTTCATTATTTCATCCATAAAAAAATAGCAAGACTTAACTACTTTATTTACTAAAGGTAATTTCCTATGCTTGATAGATGAAGTGGACCACCTTAGGGAAGACAAATAGTTTTCTAGGAAAACCAAAATTCTAACATCAAGACCCCTTATTTTGCAACCATCAAAACATAGCACTGCCATACGTCCTCTCCTCCATGCCGAAACAGCTAGGGACAGCCCAGTATTGCACCATCCATCTCCTCCACATCACAGCCACAGGAAACAATGATTGTGAGCCATCAAACACTGAAAGAGAGCCACGTGCGTGTATTAGAGGATCCACTCCCATCTCCCCGGAAACTACTTAGGAACCCATAGAAACCGCCTCTCAGCACTCCCCCTTAACCTTGCGCTGCCCTGATAAGCCCATATCAAGATCTCACTTTGTTTCATTTCTGTCGCATAGCTAACGACACCATCCCTTTCACTCATAAGCTTTTGTCGTGGTCAAATCTTTTTTTGCCTCCCAGATCCGTCGCAACCTCGACTCAGTTACTCTCCACTGCATCCTTTCTCTCTCAGTTAGTTGTTTCACAAATTTTCTCCCCAAGTGAATGTCTACCTCTAGGTTCCTTCATTTTTCTCCGAAGCATTTCAAAATACAGAAACACTACTGGACGGAGGCACCTATAATGTGGACTTGTCGGAGACCAATAGAGAGGTGACACGTAAGCCTTCCTCAATTGTTAATGTGGGGACGCATACAGGGTATCTTAGAGCTTCTCCTTCCCGATCAAGTCTCTCTCTCTACTTCAAAATCGATTTCTTCACTCCTTCTGTAATTCCTCCCGAACGACTCTCCCTGTCTCTCCTTCGATCGACTCTCCCTCTCTCTACCTCGATTGCGCGACTCTCTCTCTCGACTCTCCCTCTCTCTCCTTCGATCTCTCACGGGAAATTAAACTTTCAAAAATTAGGGATTTTTGAAAAATAAAATCATGAGAAATACACTCATAATCTATTGTCAGGAGAAGAAAACATGAACAATGAAATCCAAAATATAATTACCTTGAATCTGAGTTGGGTCACGAAATCCAAAATTATCTCTCTCAGGTTCGATCTCGAGAGAAAAGGTGAGAGACGGAGATGGAGTTTTGTTTTCGGATCGAGAGAGCCAGCATGACCCAAAGTTTGGGTTTCAATTTCTCGAGAATCTGGGTGACTTTGATGAGTGGGTTTGGTGGCTTTTAGATGGAGTTTTGTCTTTCAGAGATGGAGATGAGGGAAGTGAGAGACGGAGATGGATTTTTGTCTTTTGGATCGAGTGAGAGAGGGAGTAGAGGTTTTCTCTTTTGACATAGAGAGTGAGAGAGCAGAGAGAGAGAGGGAGGGGACGACGCAAATCTCCTGTTTACGCAAGGTGTAATTTGGTCATGTGCGCTCACTTACGTGTCAACTTCCTACTGGTCTCCGATATTCTCACTTTATAGGAGTCTCCGGTCAGAAGTTATTCTTTTCAACATAATATTTGGCCTTTAGGCTTTTAGTCCCTTTCGATCAAGTTTGTCTAACTTCATAGTTATTTACAATAATGTCATTAAGCCCTTTTGTCGTGTTGCCTTCTAGTAAATGCTTTGAAGACTTTTAGGTTACATTTGGATGTTAAGTTGAGTTGAGTTATTTATGAATAGTAGTGAGTTAAGATTGTGGAGTGAGTTTTGTGGGATTCACCTAAGATGAGTTTAAATGTGTTTGAATGTTAATATGAGTTTATATATATTTATAGGAAGTTGAGAAAGGTTGTGGGTCCCACGTGTAAAAAAATGTTGAATTGAAAAAGGTTGGGAGTCTCACGTGTAAAGAGGTTTTGAGTTGAGATGAGTTGAATAATTTAAGAGTTGGATATTTGGATAGAAGGTCGTCGTAGAGTATACTGTATTGTACTTCACATCAACCTCGCCGTCGCGGGTAGAGGAAGAGATTTTGGGAGGCCAAAGCTGTCGCACTGTTCGATTTAGGGGAGGGAGGGAAGGGAGACTTTCGGTTTGGGGGAGATGACGAACTCTTTTCCCTCTTCTTTGTCTTTTTTTTTTTTTTTTTTTACTTTGTATAATTACAAAACTACCCCTGCTTGCCTGCCATGTCATCATTCGATTCGCAATGGGTATGCAGTTCTGCCTGTACCTAGAAGAACTGAACTCGGAATGGGAAATCGTCAAAGTAACTTGGCACAAAAATATTGTGGCGAATTGATCATGGCTACATTTTCCAAACAAATACAGTCACAATAGAAGAAATAATAAGAATCCAAAAAGCTTAAGAAATTACCTTTTTAGATTAATACAAAATTAATCATCTTCACAAAATTGGCAATGACATTTTGTAGGGCCGTAGCTTTATCATCCACATGCAAATGGAAAATTATAGATTACCCCACTAGTTTTTCCAATGGAACTAACAAAACGATGAAACATCAATTTTCAGGAAAATGTCAGTTTGCTATTGAATTCTCAAAGTAACTTGGCACAAAAATATTATAGCAGATTGATCATGGCTAACTTTCCCAAACAAACACAGTCACATCAGAAGAAATAATAAGAACCCAAACATATCCAATAGATTAAAGATACCCAAATATACCCAACATACCCAAAGAAATAATAAGAACCCAAACACAATCACAACAAAAAAAATACATACCATCGGGGTAATGATAATGTAGCCTAATTGTAAGAATAAATTGGGGTAGATAAATAAGAAAAAGAAATCATAAAATCATAATCATTAAAATATATAAAAACAAAATACTCATTTACAAAAGCTACATTGTTCAATTTGTTGGATACCGAAGATGATTAAGTTAAAGACTTGGCAATGTGGGGGTGCTTTTTTATTTTTGGTTAAAATTATGCTTTCCTAGATATTATCCACGATCCAATGCTAATGCTTTAAACAATCTCCTAGACACTCTTTGCCTCAATCGTTTTGACACTTTGAATCCATGTGTGCTATGTTTGGATGTCAAGCATATTTCGACTAATTTTAAACTAATCATTAATGAGATTCACTATTATTTACAGATCATCTGAGATCATTTCAATATTCAGACGCAGCCAAAATTTATCATATGAGATAAAAGGATACACGTATCTAAGGCTGCAAACGATCCGGTCCGGTCCGATCTGGTGATGGACCGAATATTTTCGGTCCATCATTTTTCCGGACCGGACCAGACCGGACCGGACCGAACACCCAAGGGACCGGACTGGACCGGTCGGTCAGGCCTATTTTTTATTTATTTATTTATTTTTTTAAATAATTAATAAAAAAATTTATTTAAAATATTAAATTAAATTAAGTGATTTATTAATGTGGATTATGTAACAAACTCAATAAAAAAATATTTTATATGGTCGGTCCGACCGGACCATTTATTACCCCTACACGCATCTACATTAATTATATGACATAATTTGACTTATATGATAATTTAATCTAAATGATGTATAACACATTCAATCATTGATGTGTAACATTTTACGGTTTTTTTATTCACGATTATTTCAATTGATGTATTATATTTTAAGTTGTTTCATATATTAATCACTTAAAAAATAGAAATTTATTTTAAACATAAATAGTAAATTAGTGTGACTTAAAAATTAAAAATCCAATTTTTCTTATAAAAAACAAAACAGTATATACTTTGAATGAATAAGTTATTGGCTTCTTGAGTAGATTAGAGAGATATTTTATAAATAAAATAACGAATGTAATATATTAAATTATAAAATTATTTTTATTATAAAATATACGTTAACCGTCTAGAAGGCGCAGGTTGAAAGGTCGGAGTGGAGGCCAAGTATTCCAGTATTTGAGTGAAGCCCGCGCTGCCACGTAAAGGAAAGCAGCCATGAACAAGAACAAGAGCAGTCCCTACGGAAACGAAAAAAGAAAACCAATACCTGACACTTTCAGCACCTTCGTGATTCAGAAAATCACAACACAGAAACAATGGCATTGAGAGGAGCTGTTGCTACGGCATGCAACGTTGGGGGAAGACAGAGGAACAAATCTCTCCTATCGATTCCTCATAATCTCAGATTCAAATTCAATCGACTTCCCTCGCATCCTCTCCATAGATTCACAGCCTTTCCTATGCACCAACCCGGTGAGTCTATTTTTATTCTCGTAGTTGTTTCCGTTGAAATATTAACGTGTGAGCATGAAATCACATAATAATCGAATAATATTTGGATGGTTTATATAATCCATTTATGTTCAAACTCATAATCTTTTGTTAAGCTGAAATTTGTACAAAAACACTTGCCCCGTTTGATGATTGTTTTAGATAAAAGTTAAAAGTTAAATAAAATATTATTTTTTAATATTATTATTATTTTATAATTTAAAAAATATAAATTGAGATTTAAAAATGTTAAATTATTTATTATATTTTGTATGAAAATTTAAAAAAACTGATGAAATGAGATGTGATGGTTTCGTAATCCAAATGGGGCATCATTCCCATTGCAATCCAAGTCTTGGATTCCTTTCTATATTCATAGTTTGGAAAAACCCACTTTGGGCGCAAACTTATACAAGTTTATATCTTTTTATTCAATAATCTGGTTAGTCACACAAAGAACTGAAGAAACTTAATTTGGTGGGTTATTGAGATACTTAAATTTGTGCAGCGCTTAGATGCCCAATTCGTGCTGTAAGTGAGGCAACTGCCAATCCAGTAACACCCAAGAAGGAAGGTGGAGAAGAATCACCTCCGAATTGGAAGATCAAAATGCTGTACGATGGGGACTGCCCGCTTTGTATGCGTGAGGTCTACCTTCAAGGACCTGTTATTGTTCTTGCATTTCATTTTAGCTTGTATGTAACATGCTGATTAATTGGTTATTAAATTCTTTATCGTGAAAGTTGGTGATTTTAATATTTTGATGATGTGTTTGACTTCATTATATTGTCAGGTTAACATGCTCAGAGAGAGGAATGAGCGCTATGCTACGATCAAATTTGTTGATATAAGCTCGGATGATTACTCCCCAGAGGAAAATCAAGGCTTAGACTACAAAACTGTATGATAACTTGTTCCATTTTTCCCCTAGTTTTTATGGATCAAAGTGTTTCTCCTGGAAAAATCCAACTTGAGAGACCTTGTAGCTCCATAGTTTGGCAATTTAACTCTGTAGTTTGCTGATAGAGCAAGAAACTTTGTAGCATCTATAAATCCACCTTGGGAAGCATCTCTTTTTCAGGTTTATAATATGGTAGTGATGAATTTTTGTTTGTTGTTTAGGTTATGGGAAGGATTCACGCAATCCTATCTGATGGAACTGTAGTCACTGATGTTGATGTACGCCTATTTCTTACCTTTTTCCCCCCCTAATATGGTAGCATATTTACTGTGCCAATGCTCCAAATATATGTTTTCCTTTCTTTCTAAACTTCTATCAAGTACTACTGCAATATCTTGTACTTTTATTTTAGGGTGTATGTTATGTGTAATCGTGCATGTGTGCGTGCTGTCTTTGTGAATATGAACAGTCTGCATTTCAATGGTCCAAACTGCGGCTAAATCTAAACTTAGAATATTAAAGGGAATTATGAGGAAATTGTTGAAAAGAAAACACAACCAACAGGTGCTGGAGCTTTAAACAACTACAGGAATCAATTAGTAAAGTCTGGAATCATAAAACTTTGACAATCATGTCCGATTTGAATATCTGAACTCTGCCTAACTGCAGATAAAGGATATGGAACTAGTAAATACCACTGTTCATTGTCAGGATTTCCACCATTTTATGCTTAGCAAGTGTACTGAGGACCCTAAAGGCCAGTGGGCAATGCCACCATCAGGCATCAGCTAATCACCCTGTTGAACTAATCAACATGTGATCACGTTGGTTCTCACTGAGCCAAATGACTTGTCTGTGTCCTTTGCAATGATAAAAACAGTTTGGAAAAATTACATTTTGCACCCCCAAACTACCACTATTTTTTCAATTTGCACCATAAACTGTCAAGACTAACAATTGGCACCCTAATACCACAACATGACAATTTACATGATGGTTCAAGTTTTTGACCGTTATGATTATGTCATGTCTTGTTTTTCATCGATCTTAAGGCTCAAACCATAACTGAGGGTGAAAATTGCCAGTTTAGTATGCTAATTGCCAGTTTGCATAATTTAGGGTGTAAATTAAAAACGGTCGAAGTTAGAGGGTGTAAAAATATAGTTTCCCCAAACAGTTTTCTCAATGGGAGATGTAACTATTGTGGGAATCATTTGGAAATTTTTAGGTGTGGAATAATTTTGGACACGCTTAATAAGATAGGACATTGCCTTTCTGGTGTTACTGTTTTCTTTATATAAATGCATTTCTACCTAGAAAAAAAAAAGTCACTCAAATTCAACTTCCGCAGGCATTTAGAAGGTTATATGAACAAGTGGGTCTTGGATGGGTTTATGCCATTACCAAATATGAACCTGTAAGTTTCTCTGTTCTTCCAGACTTACCTATAGTTCAATTTGAATTACCATCTGTAGAAACGGAGGTTTTGGTTAAATCTCCTTGTCCTTTTATTGTACTGGAACTTAAAATAACCTTGAGCATTTAACAGATTGCAACAGTAGCTGATGCCATATATGGTGTTTGGGCTAAATATCGTCTTCAAATCACAGGTAAATTCATATTGCCTGAACACTTTTGTATGATTATTGCCTGGAAGTTCTTATGTCTTCTTTGCTTGATGGCCAGAGATGCACCAGCCTTATGAATCCACACATTCAAGTCCATGATGTTTTTCATTGTCAATATAAGCAATTATTGTTTTTATAAGCTTTAAATCATCCATGAATTTTAAAAATCCTCGATTGCAGTTGTCTGATTAAAAATTCTCTTTGCTCCTTTTAACGAATATTACCTTCTCTGAAACCTAACTTAGTCGATTATTGATACGATTGTTGCTCAATTGAACTATAAATTATAAATATATGATCCAAAATTTATATCCTCGTTTTTTCCAGGGCGGCCATCTTTAGAAGAGGTTTTGGAGGCTCGAAAGAAGAACAAGGTTGACATACTATGCATCTGCACGGGTTATAATGCCTGCATCTATCAAGATAATGAACTGAAGCATGCATACATTTGAGAATAGAATATATCAATAATTAACTTAATGTAACCAGGTTCTCTAGAGAATAAAACTATCTGCTGATTAAACAAAAGAAGAAGAAACTTATTAACTGACCTTCTCTCTTGATTCCCCATTCTTCTCTCTCTCTCTCACTCATAAGAGGCTTGCATGATGTATGTTGACTCTCTGCTTGGTGCATTTATCAGATTATCAGGTCCTTCTCCTAATCAACTGTATATTTTACATGAAACCAAATGAAAAGAGCTAAAGTTTAAGTAATGGTAAACACGGGATGCATGAACATTAATTACTGGAAAGCAGAATTGGCAATGCTAGCTGAAGCAGTTTCGCTTTCACGTATTCTCCTCAATAAAATGTTCCATAACTTGTATATTTGATGTATCTAGTGCTGACAGATCGATGTTTGGGTTTCTGTTTTCATCACAGGGTGAAGTATGTAATGACAAGAATACTTGTAAGATGTGAGCTTGATGGGCAATTGCCAGAAGCAGAGTTTTCAAGGTCCCCCCTCTTTTTACTTCAAAATAACATCTCTTCAAAATGAGCTGTGATTTTACAGTCTACTCCTATCATTTAGTACAGTCATCCAAGTGTAAATTCCAATTTCAAATGCAATCCCCTATGCTCTTACAATGTATAAGTTATGATATTCTACTTTTGTAAGATAGAATAAAGGAGAATATTAAGAACTCGCATTAGTCTCGAATTACCACTTTAGAGCTTTTGGTCATCATCCAAGCCAAGTTCCAAAGCAGTTAATATTTGTTTGTGTATTGAGGTTTATGTGCATGGCTTTTAACAAAAGTGCTCTTCTATAACTAGCGACACTACGGTCATCCCATTGAAATAGATGACAAAGATACTGATACAAAGCGAGGTGTCTTAAAGAGCTGGAAGTCCTCTCTGTGAAATCAAACCCTTAACGGAGGCAAAAGAGTTGCCTGATTGAAATCTTTTGGCATTGAATCCATCAACACTCGTAAGTCTGTTTCAAAATGCTTTATCTAAGGCGACATTGTGCCAAAAGTCGCCTCTACATCTACTGAGAACCCAATGGTAGAATTGTTTTAATTTTTAACCAGACCAAACTAGAGCTGAAAATAAAATGCTTCAGATGGGTCAAATGATATGCCAGAAAACATGCCAAACCAAATCAGATGAAAGATTGCAGTTTATACCCATGTAATGGTCTTTTATTCAATGTAATCCATCACTTCAAGCCGTGACGAATACTTGCTACCTGTCTTACTGAACGTCGAAAGACCAAAACACATCCTGAATAAGTATGAGTTGGTCCCTACTTGTCTAGCATTCTAAAGTATCTTTCCTGCAATTGGATCACACATATTATCATCCATACAAGCTCATTATGTTCATCAGGCGCCAACCAGCAATCAAGCTTTCTTCCCCACTCCTCTCTCTTTCATCAACTTACCTACAAATTCATTGATGTTCTTATCCGAGCTTCCACCTGAACTAACAGCTCTTATTGCAAGCTTTCTCCATTTACTTGCATTCTCCTTTATCTCTTCACTTTTTGTTCCTACCATAACTTCCATTATACACATCTCTAGCTCATCCCGCGACACGATCCCCTCTTTGTTTTTCTTGGCCTTTACTCCCACCCGCCACAACTCCTCCACAAACATGGCATTAGTAGGCTGGTCACTCCACTGTGGAAATGCTACCATTGGCACCCCTATGCTCAAGGCCTCCAATGTTGAGTTCCACCCACAATGTGTCACAAAGCAACCAACAGCCGGGTGTGCTAGAACCTCTAGTTGGTTGCACCACGGCACAATCAATCCTCTTCCTTGTACTGAATTAAGAAAGCTGCTTGGAAACTTGTCCCCAGAATTTCTTGCAACCAGTAGGAAATGCACATTGCTTGCTATTAAACCCCATGCAATTTCTTCAGCCTGTTGAGATGTGATGTCTGCCATGCTTCCAAATGATACGTATACCACTGACTTTGGTGGTTGTGTCTCAAGCCATCTCAGGCACTGGTCACTGCTAAGCTCCCAAAGACTGGCTCCATAAGTTCTATCTCCATTGATCTGCTGGTCTAGGTAGGCTGATGGCACCGTTGGACCAGTCATCACCAAGGGCCAGAGTCCCTTCATAGCCTTCACTAGCTTTTCACCAGTCGATGAATAAAATAAGATGTATAAATATGCAGTACTTACGAATTAACATAGAGAAACGAAATACACAAAGCACTCAATATCTGATTATGCCCTCTATAATTATGTATTGAAAACTTCTACCATTGTTTTTTTTTTTTAAAAAAAAAAATTTGCACTCTAAACTATAAAAACTGATAATTTTTAACATTCAAATATTTGATTAATGGTGTAACTTGGCAAAATTGTTGACCGTTTCTCACGGAGATGTTTGTGAGAAACGAGTCTATCACTTAAGAGTCCTTTAAGTGATCCATCATTCTTCCATCACGTTCATAACTGATCCCATGAAAATAGGATCACGTAGGACACGTAAATACCAAAATTTGATGGAGGCTTCGGCTATAAATACAGTGTTTGGTCCCCAGACTCACTCACTCAATTTCCTTCGGTATTACACCATCTAAATAGAGTGGAGAAGAGTTTGGAAGTGCCAAACACAGAGAGAAACGTAGCAAAAACAGTAAATAACATCAATGGTTGGAAGTATTTTTTCTTGGCATTAAAACCTTTCAATTCTTGTTTCTAAAGTGTTATTCTGCATTAGAGAATTGTTTTTTGTCTAACAGTTGGTATCAGAGCCTTATAAACCTCTGCCTTGGTGTTTAAAATCAAAACTTTGTTCCTCTCTGTTTTTTTGGCCGAAACAATGAAAAATTTTTTGAGTTTTGTTTTTTTGACGTTTTTTATTTGAAAGAAGTTTAGAAATCATAAAGAAATAGATTTTCTAAACTTTCTGTGATTAAAAACGTGTTTTTGGACGTGAAAATGGCTGAAAAATTGCAAATCTGCGTGTTGTTTGGAGGTAGAAGATGACCCAAACGAAATGTCATTTTCAGCCTTATTGAAAACGACATGTCATTTAAGCAGAGAATTATTTCATTCGGTTATGCTAAACGACATGTCGTTTTCAATTTGATGAAAACGACATGTCGTTTACGTAAGGAATTTGTATCCCGTATAATGATAAACGACACGTCGTTTTCAATTTGATGAAAACGACATGTCATTTTGTTTTGAAGCCATTTATCCAGTATAATGATAAACGACACGTCGTTTTCAATCAAATTGAAAACGACATGTTGTTTTGTTCGGAAGCCATTTAACAAGAACGAAGATAAACGACATATAGTTTTCAGTTTTGTGAAAAATGACATGTCGTTTAGTTGGCAGCCTTCATTCTGTATAACGAACTAAACGACACGTCGTTTTTAGGTTTAATAAAAACTACATGTCGTTTACCTGGCTGGTTTTTTCTTTAAACAATAAGCAAAACGATATGTCGTTTATATGGGACAGTTTTAAAAAAAAAATCAACTTTTTAGATGGCTTGAAAAGTGGGTTTTTGGGCCTATGCCATTTGTGCTTATAATTTTTTATTTAATTTAATTATATGTAATTTGGATAATTGTAGTGTAAATTTGTTTATTATGCTAGTATTTAGTTTGCATGAATGAATTAATTTTGCTTTATACATGCAATTTTTTATGAATATATAGTTTAAAGCATGAAATTAAATGTTATGCATAATATTATAGTTTTGATTGTGCAACATTTATGCTTATATTATGAATATTTTGTGCATAATTATAACATGTGAGTATTAGTTAAATTTATGTAATTCATAATATTAAACTAGTCTTATGCAATTTAAATGTCTAGTGATCCATATAATTTTATATTAATTAGAGAATAGCCACAGCATCTTTAATTAAGTAAAATTATTATGATTGATTAGGATCACATAAATAATATTTGACATTAATTGTAATTAATTATACTTAAAATAATAAATTTTATCCCACAAGAACTTTTATTATATTTATATTATTAATTAGGATAAAATATCAAGTTATTCATAAATTACCCACATGAATTATGAATTAAGTAAATAATTTGATAAAATTCTATCATATAGATTAATTGGATCTACTTGAATTAAAAATTTAGCCCACAGGCAATTTTATGTCATTAGATTCAATTTTTAAGCATGATTTACATTGGTAAAACATGAATATTTATTTAGGCCTCAATTTTAACGTAAGCATGTAATCTATATGCAGTTATACAACCTACAAATTTATCTGATATTCGTTATGATATCCCTGAACTTAAGGGAGATAATTATAAAGTCTGGAATGAGAGAGTTCTTCATCATTTAGGGTGGATGGACATAGATTATGCTATTAAGAAAGACGAACCACCAGCACTCACTGATACCAGCAATGCAGCAGCCATCGCACTTTATGAGCGATGGAAGCGATCTAATCGCCTCAGCATGATGTTCATTAAGACTAGAATTTCAGGTGGTATTCATGGTGTTGTCGATCAACATGAAAAGGTCCGAGACTTGCTAAAGGTCATTGATGAACAATTTGTCACTTCAGACAAGGCACTAGCAAGCACCCTAATTATGAAGTTCTCATCCCTAAGGCTCACCAGTGTGAAAGGTGTGCGTGAGCACATCATGCAAATGAGGGACAATGTGGCTCAATTGAAAAAACTCGAAGTTAAAATGTCGGAGTCCTTCCTGGTGCACTGCATCCTGAACACCCTCCCGCATTAATATGGACCCTTCAAAATCTCATACAACACATAAGGATAAATGGTCAATTAATAAACTCATGACCATGTGTGTTCAAGAGGAAATGAGACTGATGATGGAACAGGGTGAAAGTGCAATGCTGACAACACATGGAAATGGCAAATCTCAAGCCAAACTGAAAGGAAAAGGCAAAATACCTCTCCAATGTGGTATTAAGAAAGATTCCAAGTGTTTCTTCAGTAAAAAGAAGGGACACATGAAGAATGAATGCGCCAAATTCCAGAAATGGCTTGCAGACAAAGGTAATCCAACTTCACTTGTTTGTTATGAATCTAATATGGTTAATGTCAATATTAATATATGGTGGATTGATTCTGGATCAACAATCCACATTTCAAATTCTTTGCAGGGTTTGCAAAACCTAAGGAAACCAGTGGGAAGTGAGCGAAGCATCTTATTAGAAAACAAGATGGGCTCGCATGTGGAATTTGTTTGAATTTGTTGTTTAATTTTATCTAGTGGTTTTATTTTAAAGTTGGAAAAGACCTTTTATATTCCAAGTCTTTCTAGAAACTTGATTTCAGTTTCAAAACTAGTACCTTTTGAATATTCTTTTAATTTTTCAAATTCATCATTCAGTTTATTTTATAAATCTGATTGTGTTGGGAATGGTACTTTGTCTGATGGTCTTTACTGCATTAATTTATAAAATAATACCACTTATGATTCAATGCATATTCACACTGGCACTAAAAGATGTGTTATTAATGAGGATTCCTCTAAATTATGACACCGGAGATTAGGTCATATCTCCATAAATAGAATTAAAAGATTAGTAAATGAAAGGGTACTTAATACTCTGAATTTTACTGATTTTGAGACTTGTGTGGACTGCATAAAGGGAAAGCAGACCAACAAGTCAAAGAAATGTGCCAATAGGATTTCGGACATATTAGAGATCATACATACTGATATGTGTAATCCAGACATGGACTCACATGGTCAGAAATACATCATCTCTTTTATAGATGATTACTCACGATATATGTATCTCTACATGCTTTATAACAAGAACGAAACATTAGATGTCTTTAAAATCTTTGAGGCTGAAGTAGAGAAATAATGCGGTTAGCAAATTAAGATCGTGAGATCAGATAGAGGTGGATAATATTATGGTAGATACACAGAGAATGAACAAGCATCTGGGTCATTTGCAAAGTTTCTTCAAGAGCATGAGATTGTTGCCCAATACATCATGCCAGGTTCACCGGACCAGAATGGTGTAACAGAAAGAAGACACCGAACATTATTGGACATGGTGCGGAGTATGCTTAGCAGCTCCAATCTTCCTAAATCATTGTGGGCTGAAATACTTAAAACGACAATGTATATATTAAACCGAGTTCCAACCAAGGCTGTTTCTAAAACGCCATTTGAATTATGGAAAGGTTGGAAACCGAGTTTGCGACTTATGCGCGTTTGGGGATGTCCGTCTGAGGTGAGAATTTATAATCCACAAGAGAAGAAACTAGACCCAAGGACCATTAGTGGGTATTTCATTGGATATGCTGAAAGGTCTAAAAGTTATAGATTTTATTGTCCATCTCACAATACTAGGATTGTGGAATCAAGAAATGCAAAATTTCTTGAAAATGACTTGATCAGTGGGAACGATCAAACCAGGAACATAGTTTCTGAGAATGATCATTCAAAATCTCAAGCTTCCACCTCAAGTGATAAATTGGTTATTGTTTACAACACCCCTCAAGTACAAACTGGTGTTGAACAACCAATCATTGATGTTCCACAAACTGCTGACGACACTCTAGTAGATCAGGTAGTTCAAGAGTTGCCAACAACTTTTGAACAGCAAGTTGAACCACATACTTCTCAGGAAGATGATAGTGCAACATTAAGAAGATCTGTTAGAGCAAGGAGATCAGCAATTCCTAGTGATTATGTTGTGTATCTGCAAGAATCTGACAATAACATTGGAGCCAAAAATGATCCTGAGTTCTTTTCACAAGCCATGAGTTGCAAAGAATCATAATTATGGTACAATGTCATGAAGGAAGAGATGAATTATATGAAGAGTAACAAAGTCTGGGATCTTGTTGAGTTGCCTAATGGTGTAAAAACCATTGGATGTAAATGAGTCTTTAAAACTAAAAGAGACTCATTGGGCAATATTGAGAGATACAAGGCAAGACTCGTTGCTAAGGGATTCACTCAGAAAGAAGGAATCGATTACACGGAGACTTTCTCTCCCATATCTAAGAAAGATTCATTGCGTATTATTTTGATATTAGTAGCCCATTTTGACTTAGAATTGCAACAAATGTATGTGAAAATAGCATTTCTCAATGGAGATCTAGAGGATGAGGTTTACATGAAACAGCCTGAAGGATTCCCCTCTAGTGATGGTGAGCAATTGGTTTGCAAGCTCAAGAAATCCATATACGGTTTAAAACAAGCATCCCACCAATGGTATTTGAAATTCCATAATGTAATTTTTTCATTCGGTTTTGTAGAAAACGTTATGGATCAATGTATATACCAGAAGGTTAGTGGGAGTAAAATTTGTTTTCTTGTTTTATATGTGGATGACATTTTGCTAGCAACCAATGATAAGGGTTTGTTGCATGAGATGAAACAATTTCTCTCTAAAAATTTTGATATGAAAGATATTGGTGATGCATCTTATGTCATTGGTATTAAGATCCATAGAGACAGATTTTGAGGTATCTTGGGTCTGTCTAAGGAAACCTATATTAATAAATTTTTAGAGAGATATCGGATGAATGATTGTTCACCAAGTGTAGCTCATATTGTGAAGGGTGATAGGTTCAATTTGAATCAATGCCCAAAGAACTACCTTGAAAGGGAACAAATGAAGAACATTCCATATGCTTCTACTGTCGGAAGCCTAATGTATACTCAGGTCTGTACAAGACCTGACATTGCATTTGCGGTGGGAATGTTGGGACGATATTAGAGTGATCCAGGTTTAGACCACTGGAGAGCTGCAAAGAAAGTAATGAGATATCTTTAAGGAACCAAAGAATACATACTTATGTATAGACGAACGGACAAGCTGGAAGTAATTGGCTACTCAGATTCTAACTTTGCTGGCTGTATTGATTCACGCAAATCAACATCAGGATACATATTTTTTATGGCCGGTGGAGCTGTATCATGGAAGAGTGCCAAGCAGACTTTGATTGCCACTTCCACTATGGGTGCCGAGTTCGTCTCTTGTTTTGAGGCTACTTCACATGGTGTATGGTTTAAGAGTTTTATTTCTAGGCTTAGAATTATGGATTCAATCTCTAGGCCATTGAGAATGTATTGCGACAATTCAGCTGCTGTTTTTATGGCTAAGAACAACAAAAGTGGGAGTCGGAGTAAACACATCGACATTAAATATTTAGCCATAAGGGAACGTGTTAAAGAAAATAAAGTGGTCATTGAACACGTAAGCACTGAACTAATGATCGCTGATCCTTTGACTAAGGGCATGCCACCGTTGAAATTCAAGGATCATGTAGTGAACTTGGGATTTGGTTTCATTATGTAATTTTTCATTGTATGAACAATGTTATTTTAATGAAATTCTTAAATATTTTGATATTTTTTCTCATATTGATGTGCATCTTAATTTAAATTTTGAGAAAAATTCATCTGTGTTGGACCAAGAAGAAACATAGGGTTTATTCATCAAGAAATTGTTCCCACATAAATTATAATGTTTAAAGAATAAATACATAGTAATACATGGAAGGTAATACTCGTCATTAGAGGACCTATCACCATGATTCATGTATTTATTACTTAAATGAAGATTATCGATGGGTTTATGATGAAATCTTACATTAGAAGTGTGGACCAAGTGAGAGAATGTTGATCGTTTCTAACGGAGACGTTCGTGAGAAATGAGTCTAGCATTTAAGAGTCCTTTTAGTGGTCCATCACTCTTCCATCACGTTCATAACTGATCCCATGAAAATAGGATTACGTGAGACACGTAAATACCGAAGTTTGATGGAGGCTTCGGCTATAAATACAGTGTTTGGTCCCCAGACTCATTCACTCAATTCCATTCGATATTACATCATCTAAACAGAGTGGAGAAGAGTTTGAAAGTGTCAAAATTTGATATTTTAAGGTCTAAATATCTAGTTTTGATAGCAAGCATTTATATTACAAAAACTGTCATATTTTCGAGGAAGTGTAGTATTTATTCATTATCCAAGATTATGAGAAGCTGTAAAATTTGTGAACTTCCTTTGGCTTCTCTACTCCTATCAAAACAACAATAATAATAAAAATATATATGATTTTCATTCTTCATCTTCGTCTTCTTCTTTTCCCTCTCAACTTCTGTTTCTCAATTTCTCTTTTTATCTCTTGGTTCAAACTTATTTCTGTTAGACCATTTAAGAATTAATTCTTCGATGATTTCCTTAATATGCTTCTTCCTTTCATTCTCCCACCTAAATAGCATCTATTCTCAATAATAATAAACTACAACAGTAATTGGTGCTCTTAAAGTTAAACATAAAAGCTCTGAGGGTTAAATAGAGCAAAGTTACCTCACTTTCCAGCTCTTCGAAACTGTTACAGAACACCCAATCATTCTCTTCCAAAAGGCCAAATTTCTCCAGGATCAGTGTCAAGTAAGCAGAGGCAACTGCGGGCTGCCCAAGAAAACCTGGCAAGTTAGAAATGCCAAGGGGAGGAAGGCCAGGCAACAATAGCTGCTCAGTTTCTTGCTTCACAGGCAAAGTCAGGTGACCATGATGGATATGCCAATACATGGAGCAAACGGAAGCCGAGTTTGTTAAGAACACAGCACCATAGATACCAAATTGCCTAGCCACATGAAGAGCCCATGGTAGCAAAGAGTCATACACAATACAGTTTACCGGTGAGGCTGAATCATTGAACTTTGATATCAGCTCTGCTAGAGTTTTCGATCCTACTGATTTGAAAGAATCTAAGTAGGCTTCTAGACTTGGAGCTTGCTTAAATCCAGCTTCATCAAAGCCATCTGAGATGGGCTCCACGCCTACTGTGGCTGAATGAATAGACTTGACGGTATAATGAGTAGTGGCCAGAGTTACCTTGAGTCCTTTGCTGGCCAAACGTTTTGCAAACTGGAGGAGAGGATTTATGTGGCCTTGGGCAGGATATGTGAGCACAATGACATGGCCTCTCTGGTTGTTCATTTTCTTGTTTACAGAGATGGACCTTGCTCGGTGAATAGAATATATTCTTACAGGCGTTCTAGCTGAGTGACCTGAGCAGATTTAGCATGAAAAATTATGTTAGAACATTGAAGAAGTAGCTCACTGTTTTTGACATTAGGGTCAAAAGTTGTGAATGCTTATTAGGTAGAAATGGTGGGCTGCTTTGAAGATTTGATTTTGGAAAGAAAAATTATTCTCAGCCATTATTCAACAATCTCACACCCTATGAAAAATACTACCATATCCTATGAAAAAGTTATAGATGTGAGGTGTGAGAGTAAATAGCGACTGATGCATAATAAATTCCTTCCGTGATGATTGTATGTTGGCCTCATTCCATCACGAAATTTCAATTATTGCAGTTTCATGTCAGAAAATTCAAAAAGCATTATTTCTTCAGTGAAAATTTGGCTTTCCACTTTGATTTGGCTTGTAAGAACATTCAACTGCTAACCACTCTGCATGCTGACTAAACGAAGCAAGATTATGCAATAAGCTCAACAATTCAACACATGTCAATTACAATATAGCATACATATATATTTAATAGCAGAATATAAAGCGAAATAAAATAAAGCTTTCTTCAGCCACAAAAAATGGATTAGAATAACCCATAAAAACCCCCACCTCGGTTTGATTTGAGATCGCTTATATAATCCAAAAAGAAAATCATGCTTCACAGCATAATGACATTTCCAGTCGGTAAGAAAATTAAAAGCAAAAAGCCCATTTGACTTTATTGCATCATATAATCAAGAGAAAAAAACAGTAACAATGATACAGTTATGATAAAGACCATATATATCGTAGCCTTTAAAACTCACCCTGGGACTTGGCAGCAACAATAACGTTGTTGTCGTCGTCGTCGTCGTCGTCGTCGATCAGAGGGTGGTGGGAATTTCCTTGATGGGTGAGGGTGGAATCACGAATTTGGAGCCAAACGATAGTCTGAGCTTGATGGCGGAGTCCGAGTTAGTGAAGCTTTCGCAGATAGAGAGAGAGAGAGTGGAAAGCGGATAAGGAGGAAGAACAGAAGAAGGAAGTCTGACTCGGTGCATGAAGCAGCTAGCGCGATATTGAATGCCTGGACTTTATAATAGTGCCAAGCGGTAGGACCGATCAAGCTACCACAATATTAATAAAAATTCTATTCATAGTACAAATCACATATAATTTTTTAATTTTTAATTTTTTCTCTTACCGAATATATAATATATAGATAATAAATAAAAAAATTCAATTAATTTAAAAATAATAAAATAAAACAAATATATAAAAATAATATATAAAAATAATGAATAACAAAATTTTAATATTAAATAACAAAAATCAAATGATTTTAGAACGGAGATGACGTGGCTAAATCTAAGTAAATAAATTTAAATGAAGAATAAAAAAATAATTATAAAAATTATAAAGACAATGATGTGACTTAATTTTTAAGAAAATTTATCAGTAAAATTTTAAAATGTACAAAGCTCCTCTTCTATTTGAAAAACAAAAAATCGATAAATATGATAATCGTATGAGAAAATCTACTTTTTATTAGTGGTTCCTATTTTTTTTTAAAGAAAGTATTTTTATATAATATATAAATTGTTTTTACTTAATAATATTATATTGTGTATTGAGTGGTTTCATTAATAAGAGCAAAGTTCCATAATTTTGGGTTTTTTTTCACATGATTTCTCTTAAAGTCCCGTGAAGATCAAAACAACCTCCCATTTCACACCACGTGTATGATCAAAACTATTAAGAAAAATAAAAAATCTACACAATTCTTATTATTCATACAACTTCTACACACTATATTTTTTTTACTCTTTATTATTTTTTTCTTTTATCAAATATGTAATATATGAATAATGAATAGAAAAATTGAATTAATTTAAAAAGAATAAATTTAAAAAATATATTAAAAAATTTAAAAATTTTAAAAAAATATGGTGTGTGGAAGTTAGAAAGTCGTGTAGTATTACTCTAAGGAAAATGCTTCTCCCGTAGAAGGTGGTGTCGCCACCGATTGATTTTTTTTTTTTTTTACTTAAGTAAGTATTTTTTAATAAATTTATAATTTTTATTTCAAAAAAAATATTTAATGAGTTTAAAAAAATATATTTGAAAGAAAAAAGAGACAAATCTTTTTGCCTATTCGGCGGTTGTTAGCCTGTTATGGTGGCCTCCCTATGTGGGATTAGCACCACCAAACCCTAACTTTCCTCCTCTCTCTCTCTCTCTCTCTCTCTCTCTCTCACTCTTCCATTCTTCATCTTCAGCGCCGACACTCTGTCCCATTTCTCACAAACCCCTCTCTCTCTCTTCTAAAATCAGTCCTTGCTTGTCTCCCTCTCTGCTAAAGTGCGAGCAAAACAGAAATTTTTCTGGAAATATATATGGTGAGGGTGTAATTACAAGAATCTCGGTTTTGGTGAGCTAACTGGAAAGCGTCTCTCTGAGAAGTGGGATTAGAAAAATTTCTCAGATCCACCTCCTTCCTGGTGACCTCAGCATTTTTCAGATGGTGAAATAGTGAGCGAAGTGGAAAAAGACAGCCCTGAGGTCTAGATCCAAAGATTTTTCAAATGTACTTGTTTGTCGATTCGTCTGGATTTTTTTTTTTTTTCTAAACAGATAGTTTGTAGATTGTTTTTCAATTTTCTTTAATTTAATTTATATGAGTATGATTTCAGATCTACCCCTTTGTCTCTCAAGTACTCTGAACGAATTTTTTTTTCCTTCGATCAGAACAATTTCATATATGCCCTCTCTGTTATTGTTACATGCCCAAAATGTTTAAGTTAATAGGGCTACATAAGTTAGGGAATTTCCTTTATTATTCAAGGGTATTTTCGGTTATGTATATTTTATTGTTCAACGAGTCTAGACTAAGTCAATGGGCTGTTACAGTACATGGGCATGTGTTGAGTGGGTCACGCACCAGTCCGTGCGAAGTGGTCAGTTATTTCCCTTAATATTTGCAGCTGTAAACGCCTATTAAAGGCCAGGTTATCATGAATGAAAAATCAACAATTTGCATTATCAATTGCCGTGAGCAACAATTGGAGTTCCTGGCTACTCGAATTGCCAGAGTTTATACCATCAGTTCCTGGAGATGAATTGGTCTCAGAGCCGCATTCCTACGACATGGCTGAAGGAACACGATTGTCACAGTTATCTGAAACAGTAAACCACCTACAAGGGAGTACCGCTGCACTAAAGGAGGAGTAATCCAGGCATGGAATGCTAATAAAGGGCATGTTGTAGCAGCTCAATAACTTAGCATCAAGTTATGACAGCTTGGTACAAATTACAGTTAAACTTAGTTCAGGGGAAGGGACCTCTAACAATGTAAAAGTAAATGCTAATCCCTTGTTTGTTGGACAAGGGGGCATCCAAGCTAGATCTTTCTATTTGGATTTTCCTCGCTTTGATTGAGGAGATCCTAGTGAATGGATCTTGAAGGCACAGCAGTTCTTCAATTACTTTGAGACTCCGGAAGACCACAAGCTGGAAATTGCCTCTTTTCACATGGAAGGGAAGGCACAGACTTGGTATTATTGGCTGAAAGAATCAAGTCCAGTGACAAAATGGGATGACTTCCAGGAGGCTCTTCACACCAGATTTGGGCCTTCAGCATACGAGGATTCAGTAGGTGCATTCACCAAACTGAGGCAAACAACGAGCGTGGAGGAGTACCAGACAGCTGTTGAGAACCTATCCAACAAAATAAGTGGGGTAAGTGAAGAGTTTCGCATAAGTACTTTTCTAAGTGGATTAAAAGATGAATTGGGATCATTGTTACCATGTTCAAACCAAATACCCTTGCTGCTGCTTTTGGCTTGGCTAAGCTACAAGAGAAAGAAGTAACCAGAAAACAGTATTTTTACCGAAACACTCAAACCCAAAATAACCCTCATGCACCCTCATTCAAGCCTGCACCTCTCAGATTACCTGGACAAAACACCATACCCCGATTACAAGCCCCAAATCCAGTACTTAGACTACCAGCCCCCCAAAACCCGAGACCCAACCCACCATTCCAGAGAAGAAATCCTTACCCCATACAGCGTGTAAGTCCTGACCAAATGCAGGAAAGAAGAGATAAAGGTTTATGTTATTTTTGTGATGAAAAGTATCACCAACGACACAAATGCAGTAGGCCCAAACTATACTTATTGGAAGGAATGGAATTTGAAGGAGAAGGAGAAGAAGAATTACAAGAAGAAAAAATTTTAAACCAGCTTAAACCAGGAATGGAATGTGTTCGACCCTATCAGTACCCTTATTATCAAAAAGAAGAAATTGAGAAGCTGGTCAGGGAGATGCTAAAGGTTGGGATCATCCAACCAAGTCAAAGTCCATATTCTTCACCGGTTCTCTTGGTGAGAAAAGCGGATGGGAGTTGGCAGATGTGCATTGATTATCGAGCCCTCAACAAAGATACCATCAAAGATAAGTTTCCCATCCCTAATATAGATGAGTTGTTGGATGAGCTTAATGGTGTTGAATTGTTTTCTAAACTTGACTTAAGGTTGGGCTATCATCAAATCAGGATGAAACCCGAAGATGTGCCAAAAATTACCTTTCATACACATGAAGGACATTATGAATTTTTAGTGATGTCCTTTGGGCTCACCAATACTCCATCAACCTTTCAAGGTTTGATGAATGGGATATTCAAGCCGTATCTCAGAAAATTTGTTTTAGTTTTTTTTTATGACATACTTGTGTACAGTAAATCTGTTGAAGAACATGTGGGCCATCTTTAAAGCTGTCTTAGAAGTTTTAAAACAACACCAATTGTATGCGAAAGCCTCAAAATGTGTTTTTGGCTGTCGAGAGGTGGAGTATTTGGACCATGTAATTTCCAAAGAGGGAGTTAAAGCAGATCCATTAAAAATTACAGCCATGATGGAGTGGCCTGAACCTAAGAATCTTAAAGTTTTAAGGGGATTTTTGGGTTTAACAGGTTATTATCGGAAGTTTGTAAGAGGATATGGAAGTATTGCAGCCCCTCTGACTGCTTTACTCAAGAAAAAGTCTTTTAAGTGGAGTGAGGAGGCTAGCCAAACATTCACAGCATTGAAGTTAGCTATGGTGACCCCACCCGTGCTCGGCTTACCAGATTTTTCCAAAATGTTCATAGTAGAATGTGATGCTTCTGGAAATGGGTTGGGAGCTGTCCTAATGCAGGAAGGCAGGCCACTAGTCTATTTAAGTCAAGCCTTAAAAGGTAAAAATTTGTTTCTATCCACTTATGAAAAAGAATTTTTGGCTCTGGTGTTGGCATTTCGAAAATGGAGACTTTATTTGTTGGGACACAAATTTAAAATAAGGACTAACCAGCAAGCTCTAAAGCACATTTTGGAGCGAAAAGTTGGAACACCTTTTCAACAAAAGTGGTTAACAAAGCTATTAGGCTTTGATTTTTGTGTCGAGTACCAAAGTGGCAAAGGAAATAAGGCAGTAGATGCTCTTTCCCGGTTGCCAGACCAAGGAAACAATTCAGATCAAGACGTAGCCTTGACTAGTTATGGGGAAGCCAAGGCAATAAGCATGGTGATGGTTAATTGGTGGGAAGGCCTCCGTCAAATATATCAACAAGATCCCCAGTTGCAGCAGTTATTCAACCACTACCATCAAGGGAAGCTCGATCCCCTCAAATATCAGTTTCGAGGAGGGTTCCTATTTTAAAAAGGGAGGTTACATTTGGGGACCCTAAGGATACAGCTGGAGCAAGTCATGCAGCAATTCCATAGCAGCCCCATGGGAGGGCACACTGGTTCACAGAAGACTCACTCCAGGCTCAAGAGAGAATTCTTTTGGCATGGCATGAGAAAGGACATCAGGAAATTCATAAGAGAATGCGAGGTATGCCAAAAAAACAAAACAGAAAACCTCAAACCAATTGGGGCTCTACAGCCTCTGCCAATACCAAGTAAAGTGTGGGTGGATATCAGTATAGACTTCATAGAGGGGCTGCCTCTATCCAAGGGATACAGTGTCATCATGGTGATAGTGGATAGGTTCAGCACATACAATCATTTCATACCAATGGCACACCCATATACAGCAGCAATAGTGGCAAAAGCATTCATGAAAAACATTTTTAAATTGCACGGCATACCACAGAGCATAGTAAGTGACAGAGATGCAATATTCACAAGCAACTTTTGAAAAGAAATCTTCCATCTAAGTAGAACCAAGCTGTTAATGAGTTCGGCATACCACCCTCAAACAGACGGGTAGACATAAGTGATGAACAAATGGTTAGAGGGATACCTCAAGTGCTTTACCAGTGATTGACCCAAAGATTGGGCTAGTTGGTTAGCTCTAGTCGAGTGGACATACAATACCTCGAAACATTCCTCCACTAGGTTCTCCCCCTTTGAGATAGTCTATGGACAAGAACCTCCACATCTCCTCCCGTATGAACCTGGAACCACGGCAGTACAAGCAGTTGAAGACGAAATGAGGAGCCGAGATTTCATCCTCACTTTGGCACGAGAAAACCTGCAAGAAGCTCAAGCAAGAATGAAGCTGTACGCAGGCAGAAGAGAACAGAGAGGGAATACAGTGTGGGGGATTGGGTCTATTTGAGGTTAAGACCCTATAGACAGATGACGGTAGTAGTGAGGAAAAACTTGAAGCTTTCCCCAAGGTATTTCGGGCCTTTCCAAATCATTCAAAAACTTGAGAAAGTTGTCTATAAGCTCGATCTACCCAAAGAATCTAAGATCTATCCTGTATTTCACATATCTTGCCTCAAAAAGAAGATTGGGACTCAGGTAAACCCTAACCCTAGATTACCGACAGTGATGGAGAATGGCGCCATGGCTCCTGAACCCGAAAAGATAATAGAGAGAAGGCTAAAAAAAAGGGAAACCAAGCAGGCATTGATTTTTTGGTTCAATGGAAGGGAACCAACAAAGAAGATGCAACCTGAGTTGATGCCGAAGAGCTGCGCAGGACATATCCCGAACTCGTGGGCGAGTTCTTCTGAAGGGAGGGGTTGTGTTACACGCCCAAAATTCTAAAGGGAGGGGTTGTGTTACACGCCCAAAATGTTTAAGTTAATAGGGCTACACAAGTTAGGGAATTTCCTTTATTATTCAAGGGTATTTTCGGTTATGCATATTTTATTGTTCAACGGGCCTAGACTAAGTCAATGGGCTGTTACAGTTCATGGGCATGTGTTGAGTGGGTCACGCACCAGTCCGTGCGAAGTGGTCAGTTATTTCCCTTAATATTTGCAAATGTAAAAGCCTATTAAAGGCCAGGTTATCAGTAAACGCCTATTAAAGGCCAGGTTATCATGAATGAAAAATCACCAATTTGCATTATCAATTGCCGTGAGCAACAATTGGAGTTCCTGGCTACTCGAATTGCCAGAGTTTATACCATCAGTTCCTAGAGCATAATAGTTATCGACTCATATGAACGATTTTTTTTTTTTATATATATCTGAACATATCTCTGTCTCGAGTCTTCTAAAGAAATTTTTTTTCCTTAGATCTGAGCAATTTCATATCTGCCTTTTCTTGTTTTGACTCATCTGAACATAATTTTTTGAAGATTGTTTTTGAGTTTGCTTTAATTTAATGTATATGTGTATATTCTGAGATCTAACCTCTTTTGTCTTTCAAATCCTCTGGACGGGATTTATTTTTTAGATCCGAACATATATTTTACAGCGTGGAATATTATAGATTTAAGAAAATATTACAGCTTTGGTTTGGTTTGGTTTGGTTTGGTTTCATACATGTGTATTGATCCCCTTTTTTCAATAAAAGATACGCTAGACTGTTAACCAACTTGCGGAAATGAAAACATGTTGAATTGAGAGAAGAAACCAAGAAAAATCGTACTGATGTCGAGATTGACAAGGAAAAAGTATTGGACGAAAACACTGTAAAAATGCAAAGAGAAGATAACAGAGCCAGGGACAGAAAGGGGGAAAAATGGAAAAAATACAAAAGCAGGGGCAAAATTGGTATAAATGTTAGAATTGAGGGATAGAAACGGGAAACAAATACAAAATGAAGGACAAAATTGGCAGAAAAGTGTTAGACGACTCCTACATGCTTAAAATGAAAGTGAGGGATAAAAATGGTAAACAAACGAAATACAAGGGCAACATTGTAAAAATGCAAAGAGAATATAAAGAGTCAGGGACAGAAAGGGGAAAAAATTACAAAAGCAGGGGGCGAATCAATATAAATGTAAGAACTAAGGGACAGAAACGGAAAAAAAATACAAATAGGGACAAATTTGGCAGAAAAGAGTTAGACGACTCTGCCTGCTTATTCGTCCTAATCTATTTTATAATAAAAATAATTTTATAATCTAATGTACCACATCAAATTATGTTAATTTATAAGTTTACTTTTATGAAATTTTTTTAGAGTTAAAAGTATTTGTCTTAATTTAATTAAATATTTTCATAAGTTTAATTTGATAATATATATTATATAATAATTATATAGTGAGATCATTGAAGATGTGAATTCATGAGAGCAAAACTTAATACTTTGGGAATCATATAGTATATAGATGAGGCCTCATTTGTTTTCAAAAAACATCTCATCTCATCTCATCTAATTATTACAATTTTTCTAACTTCTAATACAAAATAAAATAAACAATTCAACTTTTTTAAATTCTAAAATAAAAATAATATTAAAAAATATGTTTTAACAATACTTTATTCAATTTTTTAACTTTAATCTCATCCCATCTCAACTCTAAAACAAACAGCCCTAAGAATTATCATGACATTTATCAGGTAAATCATTAATCCAAGGAAGAACAAAGATTTGAAAATACCATTATTGAACAAAATAATTTCATACAAAACTATAATCGGACATAAATGCTAGTGAGTGCAAGCATCCTGGAATTACTGCTTCGATGATTGAGCAGCTAGCAACCAATACCAGACAGAAACTTGCCCTGATTCTGTGAAAAACAACTACATATTTACAACTTCATTTAAGCAGATAAAAGAGTTCTCTGATCTTTCAGCAGCTGCCAAAGATACCTGGAACTATGGATGTATTAACATCTAATAACACCTCTAACTTCTCTCACTACAACTGCTCGCAAAATTTTTCGGCAGCACTCACTAACACTATATTTGCAAGTTTAATCATACCAATAGTCTGTTTTTTTTCCTCCTTTTGCTTCAGAATCCATTACTGTATTTCTGAGTTTTCCAAATCCTCTTTCTTTTTGAAGCCACAGATCTCCTTATTGAGAACCATTTCAGCACACTAAATAGCTTTGTCCATCTCCTCTGGGCTTTATCAATGGCAGCAACAGCTGTGCAACGTGCCAGCAGGAAGTTGTCGACGGCACTCTGGAGATCCGAGGGTGATTGTAAAGTGAGGTTCTGAGACTGAAGATCAGTATCAAAAAATTGCAGATGGTCCTCATCACAGAAAGCTTGAGACATGGGCTCTGTGTCACAGATCAGGGAGTTGGTGACTTGGCTTGGGAAATTTAATGTCTGGTGATCATACCTCAGATCCATACTGTCAATACTGGGCAAGACATAATCATCCAAGCCACTAGAGACCCCAACAGAATAGATGGATGAAATGATATCTGGAGAAGAGGCGCTTGGTTGTGTAAAATCAAACCCACTAGTCTTGTGAGAAGCCAGAAGCTTGCTCCCATTAGAACTCTCTGTCCTTGGTGAGCTCACAGTGTTCATGTGTGAAGAGCCATCCACAAGAGAGGCTTCATCATCAAAAGCGATGACTTCCCCGCAGTGTTCGAATGCAGAAATTACCAAGTTGTGGGCATCAACCTAAAGGAAAATTTTGATCTTAAGAAGTCTGAAATGCACAAGAAAAAGGGAGAAAACCATGAAATATAAGCAGAATTTAGGTAATAAGAAGAGTACCTTCTCAGTTTCTGAAAGCTTATCAACCGGAACAAACTGGCACTCTGAAAGGAGTCCCATCACTTGTCCAACAACATTGAAAACCACACCAGTTTTCGGTTGAGAACTTGGAGGGCAGTACACGTACATCCTCTTTTCAAGTACACATGTCCGAGCATGCTCCACAGTGATTTCCCACATCTTAGCTGACATGCCTGTGCCAAGGATCTGCACATGTCCAAAGCCATTACTGTAACTACTCAATTCAAGGAGAGCTCAATTACTACATCTTTCCCTGTACTTGGAAATTCTCATTTAAGCAGTCAATACAGTTCAGTTTTTTTTTTTCTTTTGAAAGGATTACATTGGAGTTCAATGTCTGAGCACAGATGACTTATAAAGTCTAGTAGTTCGTAGGTTTCAGTGAGAACACTGATTTGGACTCTTGATTCTAAATGGCAAACCATAACCCTGGCTGCAGACTATACACTGGAAATACACCTACAGATGGTGTCTGGACCATCCAACTGGGATCCACCACCAATCTCAAAAGATGTAACTATAGCCATGTCTAAATCTTCAACATTGACACACATCATGTCTGACTTGGAAACCCAAGCTAAAATCAAAATCACCTTATTCCACTGGTGCACCTAAGAAATTATCCCTTGTACGTCAGTTCCAAAAAGAAAAACATTCAAGAGTATCCATTATCCTCGATTAAAAAAATAAGGGCTGTTCAAATCAGTTAACTTTTTCTTGTTTTCTGAGTTTTAACTAGCACAAGAAACAGTACACCATCCTTTACAAGATAGACGCTGGAAATAGTACCTTAACTCAAAATTCTAGACATAAATTAGTGAAGACTTCAAAAGGAAATTAATAGAGGTAAGTGCAATTTTAATTACGTTTCGGAGTCTTGGAGGGTCTATGAAGAGTAGAATCAAAAAGTCCTTCACGGTGTTGATGTTTTCCCGACTCAAACGCTTGTGGAAAGCTCCATCTTTGCCGATCTTTTCCAATCTCCATACTTCATCAAACAGTGAAGGAGGGTGATGCTTCTTGTACACTGCAATCAGAATCAGAAGTTACAAAACAGTTTCATTTAATTCTTTCTCTTGAGTTGCTTTAGAAGCCTATGCTCACTATATTTATCAACAAAGTTGAGATGCTTAGTCTTCAAATTATGCAAGAAAGTCATGGACGACGTTAAGACAAGATAGCAAGTTGTTCATATTACAAGAGTACATTTAATAGAAGCATGAACTTGCCAAGTAGATTAAATTCATAAAGATGTGTTTTCAATATTTTCCGGTTAGTTATATGATCTCACCGGTAATCAATAGCTCTAACAATAAGTGAGCACGCATAAGGGATTGGCATGTAATATAAGAGAAAATAGTAAAACAGAGAACTTGAAGATTAAAACAAAACTTCAATGTGATAAAAATGAGCTGCAATATCAACCACTAAAAACACTAATACTTGAAGTTTTAAAATTGGTTCTTGATAATCAAAGCAAAAAGTTATTAAGAATAAGTACTCACATTCTCCACGGTGATCCCTGACAATAAAGGATTCTGTCTTTGCTTCTTTTACTCTTCTTTCATCAATGCTATCAACAACTCTTGCACCTAGCCTGAATCTACGGCTTCTAGTCCAGCTTGAATTATCTGTGAAAGAAATATCACTGACTAAACCAGTGCCTTCTTTAAGATTTACAAACGCGTCTCCTGTAAGTAGGGGTTTCTTTCCTTCCCTCTCTCTCACAATGTTGTTCTTAAACTCTTCAAGTGTCCAATTCTCATTCTCATCACTGTCAAAATCACCCTCAAGAACTACAATTTCCACCTTGGCTAAGGATTCTGACCCAGAATTTACAATTTTCCCAGTAAGAATATCGACCAAAGCTACTTGTATGTTAGAACAATCTTCTCCTTCAATTCGAGCTCCAGTAAATACCGGAAGAGAGAGGTTGTTAACAAACTTTAGCTGTAAGCTTCTTGACTCAGACATATGAACATCATTCCCACAAATTTGTACTTCATTCCCACAATTCCTGAACAGAATGGCAAAAGATGCATCATCTATCAAATCTTATTGCTGATGGTAGTTAACATGACAACCTTTGGAAAAGTAATTTTAATCACCAGGGTATTATTTCTTACTGTTTCATGCTGTTCAAATGCTTTCTTAGGGCAAAGTCAACTTCCTCTTTGACCTACAAATGCAGAACCTCAATGAGTATTGACCAATTATACAACCACCAATTGAAACTGTGACCAATGTAAATTCAGAATAGAAACAATATCAAGATTAAGGTAGCCAAAACTCAGAAATGAAAACTTAGTGCTTCAATTCACTGACAATGATTTCCAGTCACCTCCATTCTTTTAAACTTTGAAATGATACAACATTTCCACTATTTTGGAAAACATAAAGAGTTGAGTTCTTTATGAATAATAGTGAATTAAAATGGTAGAGTGGGTTTTGTGGGGCCCAACCTAAGATGAGTTTAAATGTGTTTGGATGTTAAGATGAATTTAGATGTATTTATGGGAAGTTGAAAAATATTGTGGGTCCCGCATGTAAATAGGTGTTGAGTTGAAAAATGTTGTAGGTTCCACGTATAAAGAAGATTTGAGTTAAAATGAGTTTAGTACTTTGAGAGTTGGATGTTTGGATGTTACGCTCAGCTTAAAATTAGACGTCCAAGTTCCAAATGGGCCCTTAAACTTCCAAATCCAGTTTGATTAATTTCCATGATTAGGTAGGAATTAACTCCTTAGAAGTCCCATCACCATGGCACACAGAGTCAAAGTGCAGTAGTTAAAATCCTAAAGTAGCTATTAGTGTATCAAGTAAGGAACCATGTGGATTTGTGAGGTAATTGTATTATCACAGTCTCCACCCCTGCTTGGAAGAGGAAAACTAATCGATCGAGCAATGTGCAAACATCATATGGTTAGAATGTTTTCTTAGAAAGAAGAGCACAGTCATCACGCAATGGAAGGATACATGTGGCAGACAATTGTGAGGGTCATCACAAAATAGGCTGACATTCATGTTAGCTGCAGCTTACAAAGCCATGGTACTATGGTAGCATATTACATCACCAATGCTTAGAAAGGGTCTATATTGAGGACTATATCAATCTTATATTTCAACAAATTGGCATGGACAGAGATAAATTGTTTTCTAACACAATTTTTTTAAGTTCAATATATAACTGTCCGGCCCATTATCACAGATAAGCTTAGCAAAAAAGATGAACTTACCACTTTACGAATCAGAGGCTCTAGAATGGGCTCCAGCAAATGATGGACTGATTGCATCCTCATGACCTCCATAACAACACTGAACGTCATGAACATATTCATTAGAAATCGTATTCACGAGAAAAGTTGTCACCAGTTTGGTCCAGTATATATACCTCATCACACACACATATTATATACATATTATATATATATAAAAGTGAAAACCCAGAAATAATGTCTTCCGGGTATGGAACCAAGTGCACTTTCATATGCAAGCAGCAGAAACAATATTTTTCAGTACACATGCACGACAGTGCAATTATTCAATCAGAAACCATTTTCTACAATCTTTCCCCGAAGTTTATAGCAATAATATCCCTTTCTAGGAAACCAAAAACAACATTAGCCCAAATCACGAACCCTACAGGATTGGAACTCTGACCTTACACTCAACACTCATTCGCTTGTTACAGAAGGAAGAAGATATCATTTGGTCCAGAAGACCGATGGCATCGATATTCCCCCGCAAATGTCAAAGCCAGAAGCAATGAAATTCCGCATGAGCAAGACACATTTGAGAAAAGTTTCCACTTAACAAGCAAATAAACAAACCTGAGTTACACCAAACCCATATTATTTTTACTCCATATAGCAATAAATGACAGTCAACAAGTAATTTCCCCAAACAAGCATAACCCACTTCCTTCCGCATTCAATATTTCACTTGCCTCAGACAAGATTTCCAGAAACAGTAACATAGCAACGATACACAGAAAGAAAAAATAATCAAAGCTATATTAAACAAAAGTCCCTCTTACTTCTTCAAAGTAGGAAGCCTCCTACGCTTATCCTGAGGAAAGCTCCCATCTGGCCGGGCCTTGACATCCTCCTGGTGCCTCTTATGCGACATCATGAAATCCCAACAAGACCCACAAAACAATTTGGAGGGTGATGCTGGTGCTGCAGCGAACCAGGAAGATCAACAACTAATAAACAATAATATCCAAGAGAGAGAGAACGAGAGAGCAGATCACCAACATGCAGTACAGCGATACTAAACTGGGGCAGCTATATATATACTATGTAAGCAAATCGTAATAAATGACAGTTAAGAGGTAGACTCCAAAATAGTACTCGTACTTTAGTGTCGTCTTTTCATCCACTGTCTGAATTTGGCTGCGTCTGGGATGCTTCTCGGTCCTGAGGTTCTCCCATATATTATCATTCTTTTCTTTATCTTGTTTTGGCATTGGTGATGATGGTGACACGCGAGTGAGAATGAGAGTGAGAGTGTGAGTGAGGGGTCCATGTGAGAGATACAAAGCGCGTTACGTGCTTTGTTGTAGAGGCTAGACTCTAGAGAGAGAGAGAGAGAGAGAAAGATGGGGTCCACAAAATGACGCGGATTTGCGGGTGAATATATCTATATGTATCATCATCTATCAATTCGGCGCGTAACGTGAAATGCAGTCATCTACACTTATCATGGGCCCTACCACAGCGATTCGCTTGGTCACATTGGATTCCCCCCCGTTAGGCTAAGGTATGGTAGGTACGTATTACCATTTTCTTTCTATTTATCATTACAAAAGAAATACGTCCAGATTGAATTTCAAATCAATTCCTGATTAAACCTGAGTTTACTACTGTGAGATAAATACAATAATAACAAGCTGTAGTTTAAGGATGCATAAATTTGTGTCTTTTTTAACAGGATTTATTATTAAAAAAATTAATTTTTTTTAATGTTAGTTTCATATTTATCCATTTGTGTATGTAAAATTTATAAATTTTAAGACTGTAAATATCATGACTCTAATACAAAATGATGACATATATTAAAAATGTATTAGGATTGAGAACGGTTTTTGAGTTATTTTGTTGAGAAAATATATTTGAGCAACAACTAGATCTTACAAAAATAAAATTATGAAATGATATAATTTGATGTACTATAAAATTATTTTTATTATAAAATAAATTTAATATATTATATAAAATCACGTCAATTTATGAATTTAAAATTTGTAACAATTCTCTTAGTTGAAATTTAAAAAAGTAATTAATAATATCTGGGCGAGAGATTTTTTTATTTTATAGAAATTGTTTTAAACTTTTGTTTATTCAGAAACCAAACACAAATTATAATTCAGATAATTAATATATATATATTATATATGTGTGTATATTACTATTATACAACTTTTGTGTAACAGTACTATAACCACTTAATTAATAAGATGTTAATTTTCTTTTGAATTTATTTAAATTTTGCTTAACCTTAAAGCATGTGAAATTAAAAAAATGTAGTATTTTATTAAGAGTTGTGTAAAAATTGTGCAATAGTTATATTTGTATCACTTCTCAATTGGGATTGTTTTGGTGCAAATGTGTTTGGATTGAAGGAAATAATTTTGAGAAAAACTCAAAAGTTCAAAACATCCTTTTTCAAAGGTATATATAGGGTTTACAACATCTTTAACATATTGTTCAATTTCAATTGAAGTTTTCTCTAAATTTCTGGTCGAAAAGAAATAGAGATACTATTAATTGTTCATGAGGAGATCATATTATCCGAAAATCAAATCAAACAGTATTAAATATTATTGGACCTCCATAATACACACACATATGGTATCATTGCAATTGAAGAAAATGGATTCAAATCTGACTGTGATACAAATTATATGGCTTGAATTGATGGAGCACTCGCATTCAAGTCTTAATCTAATTAAAGTGAGTCTCACAATAATTTAACAAAAATTCTATGTACAATTATTTTTGCGTACTTCTTGCGCATCTTACTAATATGATTGGCTGTATTTTTTTTTAATATAAAATAAATGTTTTGACCAATCATATCAATGAAGTGCACAAAGAATACGTCAAATTGACTGTATAACTTACTTTTTTTATCAGAATAATTTTATTTGAAGCAAAGTTTGCACATAATTTGTATTAGCATTACTTATATTTTTTTATGGAAATAGTTGGTTCGAAGAGTACTCTTGTTAGCGCGCACTAGATTTCAGGAATTGGATGCAAAATAATTTCCAAGACTCTAAGGCAGAGTTTGGATACAGATGATTTAAGTTAATCAGTAAGTAGTAGTGACGTTATTTGAGTCTTATTGAAATGTGTTTGAATGTAAATAGATTGAGATATGTGTTTGAATATATAAAATATATTGAAAATAATTTAATATTTTTACGAAAAGTTGAAAAAATAATGAAGACCATCGATAATATTAAATTAAGATGAATTGAGTTGATTTAATTAACATGGAAACACACCATAATTGTTAAGATTGCCCAAATAATTAGAACAAAATTTCAGAAATTGGACACAGCATCTACATATTTTGATGTTACTAATCAATTTACCTCAACGAACACGCAAAATACTTTGTCGCTAATATTCTCCAATTCTATGATTGGTATAAAGTGAGAATCTCAAACACTCTCGTCTTTGATTTGTTCGATAAATGTTTAGCAATCATACGGATCCGCAAATACTTTAAAAAGTAGATTATCCTAACGTTTTCATATCATTTAAAATATATATATATATATATATATATATTTATATATAAAAGTCCCACGTGAGATTTATTTTATTTTATTTTTTGGGATACTTTCTTAAAAGGAAAATGCTGGGGACCGATGAATTGGACCTTCAAATTGACCGATCCTTCGTTTTCTTTTTTAAAAAAAGACAATCCTAATGATTAAAAAGTATTTATTAATTTTTAAAAAAAATATATGTTTAAAAATATTTAAAGAAATATATAAAGTAAAAGAAAAAAAAAATTTAGTCATCGGTATCATTTATCAGTACGAGAGATGCTACTCATCATTACACACCATACATTTTATATATTTTAAATTAATTTTTATTTTATTTTATTTTATTTTTATTAAATTAATTGAATTGTTTTATTTATCATTTATATATTATATATTTATTATAAAAAAATAAATTTGACGAGTGATGTGTGAATATGACATCTAGAATTATTCTACCCGTACCTGTAGCATCACCTTCCTTGGACGACATCTTCCTAAACGAAACAAACAAAATGTCAGAAATTGGAGTTGAAAACTACGCCCATGAAACTCATCTTCTACTTCCTGGAATCTTCCTTAGTACATCAATCCTACCATTTTTCCCAATAAATCTAAAACAGCATCATGGGGGGATATATCCAGATTTCAGTTCATTTTCTTTTATTATTTATTTAGAGAGATATGAAAACCCAAGTTTGTCCTGGCATATAAACAAACAAGACGTAAACATGGGAAGGACAGTAATGTCAATGCTGTAATTCTTGTTTTCCACGTTGCTAATGAGGACAAGAAACATGCGGAGACAAAGAGGGAATCAAAGAAGATTTTTGAGAATTGAAACGCAGGATGGAAGAGGGAAAGAGGGAAAGCATGTTTTTGCCTCGATTTCCTCGCCCACTCACAATAAAATAATAAGGTCTTGTTTATATTCGTATCATTTTATTTTAATTTATCTCATTTTATTATTATAATTTTTTTAAATTTTTATATAAAATATAATAAATAATTTAATTTTTTTAAATTTCAAAATAATTTTTTTAAATTTCTACACAAAATATAATAAATAATTTAATTTTTATTTTATTATTCATAAACTATCTCAATTCATCTCAACTCATCTTTAAATTTAAATCACACTAAGTTTCGTTTGGAATCACAATTCCTCTCAACTCATCTCAATTTATCATTACAACTTTTTCAAATCTCAACACAAAATATAATAAACAATTTAACTTTTTTAAATCTTAAAATAATAATAATAATAATAAATAATATTATAATAATATTTTATTATCTCAACTCAATTCAACTCAACTCACTTCAACATCTAAATGCAACCTGAATCTTTTAGTAATGATACTCTCGCGGGGATTTTCGACCGCAGATCTAATGGACCCACGGTCCCACAACTTGACATTCCCTCGTAAGTCCCATGATTTGGGCCGTGGCATCTGTGGTATCACGTGTGCGGTCGTTCTGCCACTTCGTGTTCCTCGAATTGTTAGCCAGTTGCGTGCTTTCCAATCGAAAATCACAGATATTTTAATTCCGAGATATGATTTGTGCAAGAGCATATACATAAATTTTATATAAATTTTAGTAAAAATGTTTATAGTGTAAGAAAAAATATTTTTTATTAATAAAATTCATTTTTATACAAAAAAATTTATATGAAACTCCTATATTTAAAATTTATATCTAATATTACTAATTTTTATGTATAAAAAACGACGAGTATCAATTTTTTGAGTAACTTAAATACAGTGTATAAATTCAACACATTTTTTCTAAATAAGAGTGAAAATGATAGATCTAATAGTTATCCATTTTTTAAAAAAAGAATATACAAAATTTACACATTTTAAGATTATAAATATTATTTTTCAACTTTATACTTCCATCATAAACTCTATCATCCACATTTATGTATGATGATGCGTTACAATTAATGTGAGTTACTCTATCAATAACTCAAAAACAATACTACTTATAACGTAATATGTAAAAGACACATTCTATATAACCAATATGGCATGATTTAATAATTAACAAAATAAATTTAAAATTAAAATCTTCTTAACAATCGAATCATGTCATGTTAATAGCTTAGAGGATATGTTTTTCATCCACTTGAAATCTATCACATTATCAAGTATGACTGAGGATGACATATATTAGAATGAAAAAAAGCGTTAGGCTGTGTTTGGATGTTGAGCTGAGTTAAGTTGAATTGAGTTCTCTATTAATAATAATGAGTTGAGATAGTAGTGTGAGTTATATGAAACCCATCTAAGACGAGTTTAGATGTATTTAGATGTTAAAATGAGTTTAAATATATTTATGAACAGTTGAAAAATGTTGTGGATCTCACGTGTAAATAAATATTGAGTTGAAAAAGGTTGTGGGTTTCATATGTAAAGATGTTTTGAGTTGAAATGAGTTGTGATTTGAGAGTAGTGTTTAGATGTTAAAAGAGGTCTAAATCTTGTTCAAATTCAGTTGAGCTGAGTGTATTCTAAAAACAGTTCTTCTATGCACAGTCGTCTCATGTAGACGTTGTGCAGTCGGCTGACGTGGCAACTAATAAAATTAAAAAAACAAAGCCGAATACAAATATGAAAGTCATTTCGTTTCCCGCTTCTGAGACCAAAACAATCTGAGCTACGTGAGATTTCATCATCCATCCAGAAACAGAGAGACTAAACCCATTTCGTTTACCGTGATAATCCATGGATTGGAATTCCTATACCATAGCATAATTCTGTCCATCAGAAAAAGTAATGGTTATAAATCAGACCTGAAGATGATTTATTTTCTCTTTCTGTGATTGAAAACATTGGTTTGCTTCGTCTTTTTGGTTAACTCACCATGAACTTTTTAAGATGCTTTTTTCTCCACAATGCTTCGTTTGGTTGCAGTGAAACTAAAAGAAAAGTATATAAATTTCGATTAAGTTCGTTTTTTATTCACAAATTGGGGTATATAAATAATTTAATAGTTTTTGAGGAAAAATGTCTGAGTAATTTCTATTTTTAACTATTTTCAGTAATTTAAGAGATCACGAAGAATCAGTTTGCTTTCTTTAGAGGTCTCTTCCCTCTACTCCACACAGGTGACGATGGGTAAAGTATAATCCCTAACTTAACAAGTGTATAATGCCTAAATGCCCATGGCTACCCGTATATATATATATATATATATATATATATATATGTATGTATATATATATATATAGATGCACTCGTTCTCTTCGTCTCACTCACACTCTTATAGTCAGTTATCTCACTCTCAAATTTTTGTATTGGCTCGCTTAAGCTTTCCTTCATTAATGGCAATGCTGGTAGCATTTTCTGTGACCTCCACCATGGCATAGCCCCCGACATCGTCTCCCTCAAAATCCCCACTAGCGAGTCCACCAACGAAAGTCCATGCTCCTGTGCAGTCTCTGGCAGCTACGACTCCAGCATATGCACTGTCTCTTGTGAAGACTCCGTCGACGAGTGCTCCGTCCCCTATAGTGGTGACCTCTCTGCCATCGCCTTCCCCTGTTTCTCCTAAGGCTTCGGAGAGCCCTCTTGCATCAATTGCTGCTACACCTTCCGAAGCTCCTGGGCTGGCAGAGAATAGCGCGGTTTTGAGTAGAGTCGGGTTCGTTGGATCTCTGGGCGTCGAAGTATTCGCAGCAACAACTTTGCTTTTTTGAAACCACTGTGGGTTTTGTTTTAGAGGGAATGTAGTGGCGTTATTAATTTAGAGATATATTTAAACGGCTTCGTTTTTAATTTTCCAGGTCAGTAGCCGTTTGCGAGCCGTTTACATGGAGCGATTGTAAGTAGGGTTTTTCTTCTAAAAAACAAATGAGCCGCCTTATTCTTTTTACATTATTGACTGTCATATCATGTGTTTAAATTAAAGTGAAAAAAATATTATAATTTATTTTATGTTAGTTGTCTCTGAATAATGACCAAGCTACAATATTTTTTATAAAGGATATTTTTATTAAAAAAGTTAAAGTAATTATAGAAATATTATTATTTTATAAAAATATTTTCTATCCAATACAGAGTTGTAGAATGAGAGGTATTGGATCTATACAAAGATCTTACGTATATAGAGAAGTTATAAACTGATGCGATTTAGTATCATACGTCCGATTATTTTACAATAAAAGAAATTTACAGAATAATGTACCATTTAAGTAACTTCAGAATAATGTATCCATGTCATTTTTCCTTTAGTTTTAGTTTTCTTTCATAGTTATTGCACAATAAATAGACTTGAGTAGTTGAGTTCAATAATAATAATAAAAAAAAAACCAGATTGAAACGAGAATTAATGACAAAGAATTAATGATACCGATGATCTTATCAATACGAATAATTCTAATAGGAGTGAAACGAAAGTTAATATATTGTTGAAGATATGTGTTAACGTCATGTTTCGCACTCTTTTGGGACATGTTCCAGTTTCAGAACTTAAGCTTGTGAAAATAGAGAAGAGGGTAGTTGAGAAAGGGTGGCATTGGGACTTGGGAGTTTCCGATGCCAAAGTCAGTAAAAAAATTTTTAAAATTTGTAAATAAATAAAAGAGTCTAGGGATCAGAGAGTATTTTTCATTCATGAAACTTGTAATTTATACCATGAGTATGGGGACAGATTATGTCTTCCCCCATAGAGTCTGTGTCTTCATATTGTTCTTTTTGTCAGAATTCTTTAATGCGGCGTGGCTTTGCGACGGCATCATCAATGTGGCATGTAGCTCGAGCAGTGATGTCATTAATACGGCATAGTTCTCCGATTTGCCTCACCCCCTTGGCGTCCTTGGTGGTTCGTTGATGCATCCCCTATTAGAGGATCAAGGGCCCTTGGTGCTTTCAACCCATTATGCTGACAAGCACTTAAGAGCTGGACACTATTCGATGGGTCTCCAAGTCGGCCAGTCTCATCCCCTGCAACACGTTCCCTCATATATGTAGCATCCATAAGAGCTACCCATGAGCTGTGTCGAGAATTCTACCAGTTCTTGGCTGGGCCTTCGGTTCTTGTCCTTTTAGTTGCCATTCTCAGGCCCGTAGAGACAGAGAGGGAAAAATCCTATTACAAGATGGTTACTTATGATCCTCATTTGTAGTACTATATATTATTGTATAGTACTATATAATCCTTTGATATTTCATAATGTGATTGGATTCTAAGATAAAGAATCATTATTCCCTCGCTCTTAAAATAGAATGAATAGCTTTTATATATATATTGAGGCACTACAATAATCATGCAAGTATAAATGTTAGTTTTCAAACGGATATACAGGAGTTGGATATTTTAAAAGTTTTATTCTGATTTATTCAAGTAAGAAAATGAATAAGAATATAATGTTCATTCAGCATAAAAATAAAATAAAAAAACTTATATTTAGTATCTTGAAAAATCCTAAAAGATTATTAGGTGCATTTATTTTAATAAAGTGATCTAGATGATGCATGTTTGAGAATTTGGGTATAATATGGATTAAGAAAAATCTGATATGACTGGAACTTGCAAAGCTTGCATGCATTTCAGATAATCTTTGGAGACTTAAATCTTGTTTTTTTTTTTTTAATATGAAAATTGATAAAAATGATACGTTTGGTTAACAAACTCATATCAACTCATCATTACAATTTTTTTAAATTTTAATACAAAATATAATAAACAATTCAAAATTTTCAAATATTAAAATAATAATAATATTAAAAAATAATATTATAACATTATTTTATTATTTCAACTTAACTCAGTTCAATATCTAAACTCAGGACGTGAAAATTATTTTTGAGAGATAAACTTGTAGAAGATATATAGAATAGAGATGATCAAGTGAGAAGCAGATCCTGTAACCAACAACAACTAGACCAATTATAGAAGATATATGTGTATATTTATATATACTAGCAGTAGGTAACGTCCAAGGGACGTTTGCCTAATTTTCTTTTTTTTTTTTTTTTTTATCTAGTGATTGAGAAATTATTTTTTTAATGATGTTGTAAATTTTTTACTTTTTTTAAAAATTTTTATGATGATTAAAAAAAGTACATGAAGAAAAATAAAAAAATGAAATACACATTCAAGACATATTTTCGGGCTACTTTTTCGTTAGTTGTAGCAGTTCTCTTTAGTTAATTAAGAATATTATCATATTTAAATTATGTTAAAACTCTAATTATTTATATAGTTATACTTTTTTAATAATATTTAACAAAATTTCATCATTTATTTAATGATGAAATATTAGTATTTTATAAATTAAATTTGATAATTTATTTATGATATGATATTTATATGTTAATTATCTATTTTAAATTAATTTAAATAAGTATTTAAATTTTTACCATTTGATCAAATTTGGAGAGTTATGATGAAGGGTTAGATTTAAATCCTAAAAAATTTCATTTTCGTCTCGCTTTCTCTTTCTCCCTCTCTCACCTTTTTTTCTTTTACCTAGTGATTAAGGAATTGTTTTTTAATGATGTTGTGAATTTTTTATTTTTTTTAAAAATGTTTATGATGATTAAAAAAATACATGAAAAAAAATAAAAATAAAAAAGTGAAATACACATTCAGAACATATTTTTAGACTACTTTTTCGGTAGCAGTTCTCTTGTAATAATTTTTGTGATATTTTGTGGTAATTTTGTAAAGAAGATTGCTGTGAGGATGTAGAGATGGACGAAGAAGGGAAGCGTAAAATAAGAATATTGTTTATCATTGTTCATTACAGTTCATCTTACTATTCATCAGACGATACCCACTTTTAAATATAAGGAGATATATATACGGAGGTTAGTTGACATCCTAGTATAGTAAAGTCAGCAATGACAGAAGCGTCAGATAGGCCAGACGACAATAATTAATTAGTTCATATTTTTTTATTTTTTTTTATTTTTGCTATTTATTTGATTCAGTGATACTTGTATAAAATCTTGTATGGCATAAGATTTTCTAATTAATAAAATAAAGCACGTTTACCACATCTGTCAAATTGAAGAAAAAAATAAAGTTTAATTTCGAATATTAAAATAGTCTAATGTATAAGAATAAAATTATTATTTATTTATGTTCATAATTTATTATGAAATTTAAATTATATTAAAAATTCAAATTAATTAGATAGTTTTTTTCTCTTAAAAATTTACAGTAAAATTTTATCATTTATTTAATGATAAAAAATTAGTATTTTATAAATTAAAGTTGATTTTTAGTGTATGATATAATAAACAGTAATAGGATATGCGAAAAAAATATGCGAAAAAAAAAGACACAGCTTCTTTATTGTTCATTTAAAACTCAAAGATCAATATTTTTTTCCACTTTTTATTTCTTCCTCTCTCTCATTCCTTATGCACGATTGTGGTATTACGTCACATATTGGTATTCACACGGACAAACCCAAAAAAAATAGAAAAAAAAAACTCTTTACTGTTCATCATATTGTTGATGAACAGTAATAAGATATACGAAAAAACATGCGAAGAAAAAAAAACAGCTACTTTACTGTTTATTACTGTTGATGTCATCAACAGTAATGTACAGTATACATATAGATGCTTTTAAGTAATAGACAGATATATATATATATATATATATATATATATATTGGAAAACCTCAACGATCGGGAAAAAAATAATATTAGGTATAAGTTTGAAATATACAAGCTTTGATCAAGATTAATTTTGTGAATAAGTAGGCCCTACTTAGAATACTCTTATTAGATTAGCTAAAAATTAAATTTAATGAGTATTTAGCTATTAAAGAGTAAAATATGCTCATATTGGATTAGTCAAATTTCAAATATTTAGAATTTAGCTGCAGTGACTTTCAAAATTTTTTTAAAATAGTCTGAGTTAAGATTTTTAAGAAATTTTAGAAAATGACAGAAAAAAAGTTGAATAAAAAAATTATAAAGTTAAAAGAGGATTATAATATAATTTTTATTTTAGAATTTGAAAAAGTTGAATTATTTTTTATATTTTTTTTAAGTTTGAAAAAGTTGTAATGAATATGTAATGATTAGATGAAAAAGTTAAAAATTAAAAAATATTTATATTTAAATGATATTTAAATATTGAGATGAAATGATCAATTGAGTTGAGATTGTTTGAAATATTTGTAAAACCAAACCAGACTGCATCTATTAGTCTTGAGTCTTTCATTATTCACCCATTATTCAACAATAATAAATAACTAACAACACATGTCAAAGACTGTTCATACATCATTTTCTCTTTTTGTTTTTTGAAAAAAAAAACAAAAACAAAAACAAAAACAAAAACAGAGAAGAAGTGTTTGATAAATGTAAGTAGGACTTGACTTGAAGTTGAAGCAAGGTTGCATATACGTGTCCTTAATTTGTCCGTTGCAGAACAAAGTGTGTTTGAAAAAGAAGTGAGAGGCAACCTTCTATGTCCCACATTGAAAGCAACCAAATACAAAATTGAAGTAATGGAAATTCAAATCAGCCTATAATTTTCACAAATTTGTAAAAAAAAAAAAAAAAGAAAAAAGGCCCATTAAGTTTCTAATTTTATGTAGCGTACAAATGTCACATTGTAACTGGTTGTTTGTCTTGTTGTAAGTGGTTGTTTATTGATCTTGGTTCTCTAGTTTATTGCTTTTTCGCCCCTCAATTTTTGCTTAATAGCATGGGCTACCCTTCATTCATGAAATTGTTTGTGTTGGAGATGTTTATGTAGTATTTTTTTTGTTTCTTTTGCTTACTTGGACTGAATGGGCCTCCAACGAATAAATCCCAAAATGCGTCCTCCAAAGCAAGCTCTGCAGTAATAATAATAAAAAAGGCCTATGATTTGGACCCAAAGGCTACATAGGATGGAGTAATTGAAAGAAAGCCTAGAAAAGCAGGATGAGAAATAAATAGAAAAAAGCCCAAAGAAGCCCAGAAATTATTCCCCCTCAAAAACCCCAAAGAAGCCAAGAAAGTCCCCCCTAAAATTCAACCTTGAACATATATATATATATATACTAGGTCAGGAACAACGTGCATTGCACGTTGCCTAGTTGAGTGAAACAGTTTTTTTACAAAAATAATATGGGTTTAAAAAAAATAATTTAATGAATGAAAACAAAAAGTAAATTTATGCAAATATTGTCTTTTTGGTCATGTTTAGTATCGCAGAGGACAGGCCTCAACCACGAGCGTTGGAGATGAATTAACAATAACTGTTTAGTATGGTGAACATAGGACTTGAAAAAAAAGTATACCATCTCATAATATTCTTCCACAAGATTTTCTAAGAAAGTATGAGCTCTTTAAAAAACACAATTTAAACCATTATTGGGTACATTAATATGGAATGCACAACCCAATTGCTGACAAATAGAGGTGTATGAAAAATCAAAATAAACTTTGGTCAAAAAACCAAAGCATCCTTGGACTGGAATCCTGGAACAATTCAATGTTAAATACAAACCGCAAAATTTCAATTTTTTCCTTCACTTAGCCACCAAAGCATTTAAGTTTGGCTACTATTCTTTAAAAAGAAAGAAATCTAATGAATGTTATTAACTCCCAATTTCCCTGTTAGTAATACTGAGCATGTTACTTGAAAACGATTTTCAATTCAATTCAAGAACAAGTAACAAATTACTCCACCACAAGCACTTACTTTCCTTCATCTTCTAACCCAGCCATTGAGAGGACAATGTGTGTTATATTGTGTCTTTTTTGTCCTTCTTCTTTATTTCTGTGTCCCTTTTTGTGAGGATGTAAATGTCTTTTGTGTGTCGATAGCTTTACCTTGTTTTCTCTCCGTCTTTCTACTTTCATGTTTATCTTCCCTCTTCATTTTATGTTTCTTCTTCTCATCGAAAGTAAGCTTTTTCTCTCTTCTTCTTCTCTCTCTCTCCCTCTCGAGTTCTCTCTCAACTGAGATCCTCTCTTTTCTGTCTCTTCATCTTCTCTCTTCTTTTGGCTCTTCAAGTTTTTTTTAGTGTTGGGTTTTTTTTTTTTCCTTTCATTTGGTTGAACGCAGGACACCTTTTGCAGTTCTGTGCTATCTAATCTTTGGGCATTTTCCAGAAACTTTGGGCATTTTTCTATTATTTCCGTGGTATCTAATCTTTTTTTTTTTTTGCATGTTCTTGAAGATGATCCAAGATCTGATTATGAGTGTTTTGTTTTTTATTTGCATGTTATTATAGATCAGAAATTATTATTTTTTAATTTGTATTTGGCATGATTCTGCGAATCATGTTAGGTAGAGAAATGGTGGTGAGTAACAGAGGGGAGAGAGAAACGTTTTTGAGAAACTTTTTTAATTTTTGTTGCTTCTTGATTTGAAGATCTATTTTGAAATTTTTATTTGCTTCTTTTGTTTGTTGTATTTTTTCCTTGCATTCTATTGTTCTTTGTCTCGTCAAGACGGTGTGAATCCGAAAGCCAAGTTGGGAATTTTTTTGCTTTTTGTTCTTCTGTTTGTTGTGGGTTCTATTTGTTTTTCCTTGCAGTTCTTCTTGAAGGAGATCTCTGTCGCACTGATTCAACCTGCATATAAGACAAAAACTGACTAGCGAAAAAAGAAAAAGCACGACACAAAAGTATCACCTGCAGAAGAGATAAAAAGCTGTAGAAGATAAAAAGTAGACAGTAAAAAAGCATAAAAGTGATAGACTGATAATTGTAAAAGATAAAGGAAAAAAATAATAAACTCAAAACGTTCTAATACCTAACAAATAAAGATGTAAAACAAAAATTTACCCACTGTCTTCAAAACTATAATGACTTAACGTTGATTTAACGGAAATCTAACGGAAAATAAGAATTTTCGTTTACTGATCGTTACATAGTCACTTATATAATAGTAAAGATATAGACACACACACACACTAGTAAAGACACAATGTGCAATGCACGTGTGCCCAATTGCAAAAATATGAGAAATATTATTAAAAATTAAATTTTCTTGTAAAAAAAATAATAAGAAAAAACATATTAATAAATATAATTATGATATATAATAGGTGCTAGCTAGTATTGGACAAATTTACAGATATGATAGTAAATTAGATCTTACTTGGCTACCTGTCACTCCACAATGAACAAGAAAATGAGAATTTAAAATCCATACAAATTTAGAAAAGTCATAAATTTATACAAGTTAAAGAAAACCTAATACAAACTTAAGATCACAAGTCACAAATCTATACAAGTTGGGGGATAAGCAAACTATACGAATTACAGTTTTCTCAACCAACAGTACATGTCATGTGAATACTTTTCTCAACTCATTCCAATTCATCTCACTACTATACACTACTATTCAGCAACTTTAACTCACAAATCTCACTACTATTCACAACCCATCTCAACTTATCTCCGAATCCAAACGACACCTAAAAGAGGCATACTGGTGTGTAGGATGCTAAGTAGAATTATTCATGAAATAATTACATGTTCACCATATAGTAAACTTAGTATAACTTTCAATGTATGTGACACATAATTGCATCTCATTAAGTTACCTGTTAATTCACAATCAATAAGGAAATTCAAATAAATTGCTTAACATACAGGAACATAAAACCCAATCTAAAATGAAGACTAATGCATAGATGGATAAAATGCAGAACGTACAGGAACATTGTGTGGCTTAAGAGTTGTCTCGTGATTGTTTGTATGATTTTATTCTCCCTTTCAATACCCTTACACATGTCCTGGACCTCTCCAAGAATCATAGTTTCTACCTAACAAATTTATGTAACCATCACAAACAGTGCACGAGATTTGGAAAGCTAAAATGGACAGACTTAGGCTAGTTTGAATAGTGAGAATACTCCACTACTTTTTGTTATTTTATTATTAATTTTTACCATTATTCAATATTCTATTATTAATTATTCATTAATTTTTTACTACTATTCACAAAATATTTGATATCACTTCACTATCCAAACACAACCTTAAATTAATTTTATATTATATTCCTGATGGGGGAAGCGGTTAGTCCTAATCTTTTGCTATGTTATGATATTTGTATATAAGTTCCAGATTTTTATATTTTATACATTACTTTTTTTCATTGTTTTTAGGCTTTTCTAGTTGAATCAAAAGCATATAAGTCAGGGTCTAATTAGAAATATTTCACTTAAAATAAGTATTGTAGAGGGATTACATTGGTCTTCTTCCACTTGCAAAATGGAACTACCCCGTTTGGATGTTGAGCTATGTTGAGATGAGTTGAATTCTTTAATTATTAGTAGTGATGAGTTTTGTTGAGTAAATGTGTTTGGATGTTAATATAAATTTAGATATATTTATGGGAAGTTGAAAAAGGTTATGAGTCCCATGTTTATTTATTTTGATGCTTAGTTTGGGTTTTAATTCATGCTTAAAACCCATTTGTAGATTTGATTCAATGCTTAGTTTGATGCCAAAGCCATTTTAAACCATATCAAAATAACAAATGGGTTGCTGTGGTATTGGGTTTGTGTTTTGTGAAACGGACATGTTTTCTACATGCTTTAGAACCCTCTATATGGCATATAAAAGGTTCACTTTCAAGTGGTGCTGTGAAGTCTTGATAATAGGATTGATATATTGTAATAGACATTGTGACACACACTTTTTCTTTCAAAGCCTCGTATTCAAGAAATATGCAATGGGGGATTGTTATATGCAGCCACTGCTTTGGGTGGCGACCAGGGGGCCAACGATAGCATGAAGGCAACGACAGAAAGGGGAAGGAAGGAAGTGATTTGATAAGGGACCCGAGGTGATTTAGGGTTCTGTGGGGTCTAGGCCTATGGGCTGAATGGGCTAGCTCTCAAGCCCTTTTATCTAGTCAGTCCAATAAAGTGATAAGTAGTATGGGCCAGTCTTAGTTTATGTTCCGTGTTAGTTGTTGGGCCTAGCCCATAGTCAATTGTTGTAAGCCTAGTTAATGGGACGTCTGTTATTTTACTTGATGTTTTACTCTTATCTTTACACTGTAAGTTTGTAACAATTTTGAAGCATAAAGCTTCCCGTATATGGAGGATTCTCCTCAATCAGAATATCAGTACAACAATCTTCTCTCTCTCTCCTCTCGTTATTGGAGGCACTCACTCTCGAAGTGAGCTATTTTTATTTTATCTCTAATCAGGTGTATAACAGTTGATATCTAGAGCTAGGCTATCCTTGGTAGCTTCATTTTCCATGGCAGAAGGTACTAGAATGAATCAACTACAGGATGGCTTGAAGAAATCGACTGTGTCTCAATGCAAGACACTGGAAACCGAGGTGTTTGCTCTCAAAAGACAATCTAATACAATGGTCCAACAACTGGCAATGCTAAATGTGGAGCTGTAAAAGAAAAAATTCAAGACATTAGCAAGATAAATCGACTTCAAGGGTACATCACAGGTAGGAGGCCTTTGGTGAGAATAATGGTGAGCTGATTCCAAGGTCGGTGAGATTGGAGTTTCCTTCTTTTCATGGGGATGATCCCTTGGGTTGGCTATATAAGGCTAATCAATTTTTCTTGTTTCATAATACATTGCCTCACCATAAACTGAGACTGACCTCTTTCCACATGGAAGGTAAGGCCATGGTTTGGTTTCAGGATGTAGAGGTTTCGGGAGTCATAAATGACTGTGAAGGGTTTGTTAAGGCTTTACTCATTAGATTTGGTCCTAGCTCGTATGACGATCCTATGGAAGACTAAACCATATTAAGATAAACCGGGACAGTGGAGGAGTATAAGGTGGAGTTTGAAACCCTATCTAATAGATTGTGTAGATTGTATTATCCACACAAGTTAAGCTATTTTTTGAGCAGATTAAAAGATGAGATTAGGCTCCCAGTCATGATGTTTAACCCACCTGATCTTCTAACTGCCTTTAGCTTGGCTAACATCCAAGAGGAACATGTTAAGGTGAGCAGAAAGAAGTTTAGGAGTCCCTCTGCTGGTTATGTAGAAACAAGACCTATTAGAGGAAGTGGTAACCAGGCTAGAGAGAACTCTAGTAAGGCCATAGTGCCTGTACAGAAGATCAACTCTAGTCAGATGAAGGAAAGGAGAGATAAAGAGCTATGTTACTATTGTGATTCCAAGTGGAATTTGGGACACAAGTGCAAGAATCCTAAGTTGTTCTTTATAGAAGAAGTGGATGATGGAGATGAAAAAGGAGGAGAAGAAGGTGACTTAATACCCCAGGCTGAGGAAGGGAAGGAGTTGGTGGAGTTTATTGAGATGAGCTCAAAACCTGAAATATCCCTACATGCATTAATTGGTTCGACAATCCTTATAACTATGAGAGTGAATGGGAAGGTGGCTAGCTAGTGGGTAGTGATTTTAATTGACTAAGGCAGTACTCATAACTTTATTGACACCACAACAGCAAAGAAGTATCGAATTACAGTTTCCAAGGAGGATGTAGTGAAGGTAAGGGTGGCTAATGGTGAGCAGTTGGTGAGTGAGGGTAAAGGCAAGGGAATCAAGGTGAAAATTCAGGTACATTCATTCACTATGGATTTCTTTCTATTGGAGTTGGTGGGGTGTGACATGGTATTGGGTGTTCAATGGCTACAAACACTAGGCATTGTCTCATGGAACTTCAAAAAACTTACCATGCAATTTACCCTTCAAGAGCATAATATTGTGTTGCAGGGAGTGGTGTCCACTAAATTGTTGGAAGAGAGTCCCTGCAGCAAGATCACTAAGTTAGAAGGGAAAGGGGTAATACTACATTTGATAAATGAGTAAGGAAGTCTTACTAGTATGCAAGAGTGCCCTAAGCCTATACAAAAAATATTGGATCAGTATGAAGATGTTTTCAGGAGCCAAGGGGTTACCTCCTTTTAGAGACCAAGATCACTCCATCAACCTACTGCCAGGGACCTAGCTTGTGTCCGTGAGGCCCTATAGGTACCCTTTTTTCCAGAAAGATGAGATTGAGAGGATCATCAAGGAACTCTTGAATTCTGGGGTGATCTGCCCCTGTCAAACTCCTTACTCCTCTACCGTTTTATTGGTGAGAAAGGCCGATGGCACATGAAGAATGTGCATGGATTATAGGGTCTTGAACCAAGTGACTGTGAAGGATAAGTTCCCCCATTCCAGTTGTGGAGGAATTGTTGGATGAACTAAGTGGATCTAAGCTGTTCTAAAAATTGGGTCTAAGGTTCTGGTATCATCAGATTAGGGTGAAACCAGAAGATGTGCATAAGACAGACTTCAGGACCCATGAATGCCATTATGAGTTCCTAGTCATGCCCTTTAGGTTGACTAACGCCCCATCTACTTTTGAGAATATGATGAACGAAGTTTTCAAGCCCTTTCTAAGGAAGTTCGTGTTGGTGTTTTTTGATAATATCCTAGTATATAGTAAGGATGAGAAGGAGCATTTACAAATCCTGCAGATGACCTTAGAAACCTTGAGAAAGCATTAGTTATTTGCAAAAGGGTCTAAATGTAGTTTTGCATGTTTGGAGGTGGGTTACATGGGCCATTTGATATCTGGCCAGGGGTAAGAATTGACCTTGAAAAATTGAAGGCTATGGTGGAGTGGCCTCAACCTAAAACCATAAAATCCTTGAGGGGTTTTCTCGACTTAACAGGCTACTATAGGAGGTTCATAAAAAACTATGGAGTTATGGCTTCTCCTCTCACTACATTATTGTAGAGGGACAGTTTCAAATGGAATGGCACAGCAGAGGCAACATTCTCAAAGCTTAAAGAGTTAATGAGTAACCCACCAGTGCTGGCCCTTCTAGATTTCACCAAGGCGTTTGTGATAGAGTGTGATGCCTCGGGGAAGGGTGTAGGGGCTGTACTTAAGTAGCAGGGTCGACCCATTTCTTTTTACATCCAAGCACTTAAGGGTAGGGCCCTCTCCCTATCAACCTATGAAAAAGAATTGTATGCCTTGGTCACTGCTATCCATAAATGGAGACCATACCTTTTAGGTAGGTCCTTTGTGGTCAAAACTGACCACCATAGTCTAAAATATATTTTGGGCCAGAAAATTGGCACTCCCATGCAGTAGAAGTGGCTGAGTAAAATGATGGGTTATGATTTTGTGGTGGAGTTCAAGAAGGGAGTAGAAAATAGGGTGGCGAATGCCCTTTCTAGACAAATGGAAAAGGAAGAAATTTATGTAGCATTGCTGTCTGTACCCTGTTTAGAGTGGTTGGGGGAGATTAAACAGGGGTATAAGGATGATCCTAAGGCCTTGAAGCTACTGTCAAAATGTCAGGAAGGCCAATCACCTCAGCATTATTCTATGAGGGAAGGGGTGCTGTATTATAAGTGTAAGGTTTACATTGCTAACAACCTTTCACTCAAGAACAAACTTCTAGAATTTTTGCATAGAAGCTCATGGGGGGGTCACTTTGGAATGGATAAAACCATCCACAGGGTAAAAAGTGAGTTCTATTGGCTTAGTATGAAGTCATAAGTGAGGGCCTTCATAAGAGCGTGTTAGACATGCCAACAACAGAAAACTGATCACTCTTTTCCTAATGGCCTTTTGCAACCCCTCCCTATACCATCTCAACCATGGACTCATATAACCATGGATTTCATTGAGAGATTACCTAATGCCAGTGGCTTTAACACATTGTGGGTGGTGGTGGATTGCCTAACCAAATATAGTCATTTTGTTTCCCTGGGACACCCTTACACTGCCAAGTTAGTGGCCCAGTTATTTGTGAAATATGTGTTTAAACTGCATGGCTTACCACAGTCTATTGTGTCGGATCGAGACAGTACTTTCTGGAGGGAATTATTAAAGGTTCAGGGGGTTCAATTGGAGTTTAGCATGGCTTATCATCCACAGACTAAAGGACAGTTTGAAGCTGTGAATAAAAGCCTAGAGACCTACTTGAGATGCTTTGTGGGGGATAGGCTGAAGGATTGGGTCAAATGGGTACCTTTGGCTAAATGGTGGTACAACAACACTCAACACACCTCTACTAAGCTTACACCCTTTGAAACTTTGTATGGGTATCAACATCCTAAGCTAATTTCCTATATACAAGGCATTACTAAAGCTGAAGATGTCGAAACAGAGTTAAACGATAGAGACCTTATTGCATAACTTCTTTGTTACAATTTACACAGAGCTCAAGAAAGAATGGTAAAATATGCAAACTTGAGGAGGAAAGAATAGAGCTTTACCATGGGGGACTGGGTTTATTTAAGGTTGCAACCGTACTGACAAGTATCAGTAACTTAGTGTCATGACTTGAAGCTATCCCCTCATTTCTATGGGCCGTTTCAGGTTGAAGGCAGAGTGAGTGAAGGGGCTTACCAACTGAAGTTATCCGAGACATCACAGATCCACCTTGTGTTTCATGTTTCTCAGCTAAAGAAATGCTTAGGAGAACAGAATGTCACATCCATGGTGCTGCCTCTTGTGGCTCAGTAGGGGTACTCCAACAAGAACCATAAAAAATCCTAGATTGCCATGTTCGGCCTGTGCACAATTGATCGGTGGTGGAGATCTTGGTAAGGTGGCAGGGACAAGCTAAGTAAGATACCACCTGAGAAAATTTCTATAAATTGAAGAAGGCAGTCGCCCAACTTGAGGGCAAGGTGTTTTAAGAAGGGGGAATTATTATATGATGGCCACTGTTGTGGGTGGCAACCAAGGGGCCAACGACAGCATGGAGGCAATGGCAGAAAGGGGAAGGAAGGTAGTGATTCGAGAAGGGACCCGGGGTGATTTAGGGTTCTGTGGGGTTTGGGCCGAATGGGCCAGCTCTCAAGCCCTTTTATCCATTCAGTCAAATAAAGTGATAACTAGTATGGGTCAGTCTTAGTTTATGTTTCGTGTTAGTTGTTGGGCCTAGCCCTTAGTCAATTTCTGTAAGCCCAGCTAGTGGGATGTCTGTTATTTTACTTGATGTTTTACGCTATAGCTCTTATCTTTACACGGTAAGTTTGTTACAATTTTGAAGCATAAAGCTTCCCATGTATGGAGGATTCTCCTTAATCAGAGCATCAATACAACAATCTTTTTCTCTCTCTCGTGGAGCTCACTCTTGAGCTATCTTTCTTTTATCTCTAATCAGGCGTTAACAGTGATAGTGGAGAGGGATGGGGGTTAAGTGCGGACCCGTGTATTATTTGTTGAAGACGAGCATTGTGAAGGAATTGGGATCGAGGGCAGAGAGAGAACTTTATGGTGGTGAAAGAATGCTGCACTGAGGGACGAAACTGCAAAATGAGAAATACAGAGTGGCAAAATTGGAAAGTAAAATGTTAGACCAAAAAACACTATTGCTTTTTGGATTGAGGCTTTTATATATAGAAGATATATAGATATATATATACACAAACAATAAAAAAAAAATGTGCATTTGAAAGATGTAATGAGAAATATTGGTAAAAGACAAAGACACAAGTTGTGTTTATTTTGGCTGAAAATATTTCTAGATAATTGGCTGCCTGTTTGGAAAGGGCAAAAAAAAGTGGCTAATGGAAAATGAATATTGAGTCAATGAAAAGGCATGCACATTAGGTGAAAAACGACTTACCCCTCTTTATGACAATAAATTATCTCCCACCCATTGCTTTACAAGTTTTTCTTTCACCCAAATAATAAATAAGAGTAGTGCTACATTATTGAACTCAACCTTTCAAGTATCGTATAATTATATATCTACATATAGATTTTGATGATAACAAATAAGTTTAAACATAAATGAGTTTCAAGGTCAAGTTGTACACATAATGGAGCCAATCACATCAACATATCAAGCATGAACAAGAAATGGAACAAACTTACAAATAATGTCCTTAGAGTATATTTTTGTACGTCTCTTTCAAAATTTGAAAAAGGAATAGGCTCAAAAAGAATATTTTCTCATAAAGTATCAAGTTGCATTTTTCACATATGCATGACATGATTAAAAGTTTAAATTTTGAAAATTTGACTGATGATTGATTGTCACCTCTCACATATGGATAATAAGTTTGAAAATTTTGAAAAGTGATTGATTTCTTTTTGACATATGCAAAAGGTAATTGCTTTTGTGTGAAAATTTTGAAAAGTGATTGATGTTATTTTTAACATATGCAAAAAGTAGAATATTTGGTTTGAAAAATTTGAAAAAAAAGTGAATGATATTGTTTTTGAGAATTGCAAAAAGGAGAAACTTATATTTGAAATCTTTGAAAAATAAGTGATGCTCCTTTTTGACACTTGAGTATTTTGAAGTTTGAAAATGAAGTCTCATATGTCTATAAATAGCTCATTTAAGATCTTCAAAATCACAATATAACACATCAACTAAAAGCTTTATAACATTAATTCATCAAAAGCATTCAATATCTTTTCTCTAATCATTGAGTTTTGACACTTGTTAATTTTGAAAGATATATATATATATATATATATATATATATATATATTTTAAAGAGTTAGAGTCACCTGTCCAAGAATGACCCCTCCCCAATTTTATTAATAGCCCTCACTTGTGGCGGAAGAAAACCGTGGTTACAAAAAACAAGCATATGGGGTATAGCCAAAAATCCCAGCATACCAAAAGAAAGCCAACAACCAGAAAAAATAATTTAACAAGAAACGACAAAAACCACAAGAAAAAACAAAACAAGGCTAAGTAATACGAAGCGAAGGTGTCCCGGAATAGTCCATGCGAATAAGGCCACGCAAAATTCGGGGAGTCTCTATCAAATGGGAGAAAATTGAATCACTACCAGAAGCCCCATTTTTGGCTAACTCATCTACAACTTTATTTCCCTCTCGAAAAACATGGTGAATAGAGCAGGTCATAGAATTCATGATATTAAGAACTTCTTCCCAAAAGTCCTCCAAGTACCAAACCCCACATCTTTTACTACGCCACCAAGAAATAACAGTCATAGAATCAAGTTCAATTTCAACATGATTGAGAGATAAAGACCTACAAACCTGGAGTCCATGAAGGAGGGCTACAAGCTCAGCCTGATTATTAGAACCTGTTCCAGTAAATGCAGAGAAAGCATGAATTAATTTGCCATGATCATTTCTAATAATCCCACCTATGCCAGAGTCTCCTGAATTGCCCAAACTACTGCCATCTGTATTCAATTTAATCCAACCCGCCGGAGGCCTTTGCCATTTAATAATTTTGCAACTCCGAACAGGAGGGAAACTAGGTTGAACCTGCAAACTCTCAAGTACCTGCAAATCAAAACCAGAGATGTGAGAACTAGTGTGTATATCACGGCAAATAATACTAATCCACCGTCAGACAGAGTGAATGATGTCAGAGGCTTTTTCAAATTGACCCTCCATACGCACCAGACAACGCCTTCGCCAGAGTCGCCAAGTAATAACTACCGGGAGAATTCCCACAATAATGCCCATTTGAGAAGCTAATTTCGCGCGGCGAAACCAAGTCTGAACCGTATCTTTCCAATTACGTCCGTTAACAATACCAAGATTAGCCCCAAAATGATGCCAAACAGTGCAAGCAATATCACCTGCAAACAAAACATGATTCTGGTCTTCATAATGACCATTAGCACAACAGTCACAACGAGAAGTAATAGGAATGCCAATTCGGCGAAGGTGATGATCAACACTCAAGGCCATATACTAGGCTTTCCACATATTGATGGACATCTTCAAAGGAAGACTTTTATGCCACATCCAAGAATGCCCTTCCAGAGAGCCACCTCTAATACGAACACAATCCCAAGCCGATTTGGTAGAAAACAAACCATTATCATTTTTAGTCCATATCAACACATCTAACCCTGGTTTAGTTTTACAAATGTCCTCTAAGATACCGTCCAGATTTGCCGAGCCCATTAACTGGAGAATAAAGTCCACATCCCAGTTATTAGATAATTTACAGTCTTTAACTTTTAGGAGAGAATTACCCACAATAGGCATCTCATTAGCTAAAGGACCTCTTTCCCACCATTTATCATACCGGAATAAAATATTACCTTCTTTAAGACGCCATTTAGTGTTATCCAAAACCAAAGGGAGAGATTTAGCAATCATTTTCCAAAATCTAGTACCTTTATTAGGGTCAATAAGAGACCAAGGTTTGGTACCCACATATTTACCCTTAAAAAAATTGGCCCATAAAGAATTACCTTGAATGAGATTCCAAGCAAAACGGATGTGAAGGGCTTGTTGCATATCATCAAGATTTCTTAATGCCAAGCCACTTTCATCCACGGGACGACAGATAGAATTCCAGGCCACCCATTTTTTTTTGCTTTTACCATTAAACTCCCCCCAGAAAAAGATACTCATCATACGATGAAGAGTATTGATAGTGGCTTGCGGAACCTGAAGAATAACAAAAAGGTGAAGAGCCATACTGGAAAGAACATGTCTCAATAAGATAAGTCTACCACCAGCTGAAAGAATTTTCATTTTCCAACCAGAGATTTTGTTTTGGACTTTAGCCACCATATCTTCCAAATACACCTGTTTGAGACGACCCAGAATAATAGGCACACCAAGATAGTTGAAAGGGAAAGATCCTTCTGAAAATCCAGTCATTCTTAATAATAGACTCTTACGAGTAGAAGGGATTTTATTAGAACAATAAATGGTAGATTTAGAATGATTAATGCATTGGCCCGACCAACTTGCATATTTATGAAGCACATCCAAAATTTCCTTGATGGCTTTGGAACTACCATTAGAAAAAAGCATCACATCATCAGCATACATAAGATGAGAGATTATAGACGTACCTCGGGCTTGTGAGAATTGACCAAATTTCTGAGCCTCCACACTTTGCTTAATGAGATGAGAGAGTATTTCTTGGAGAATAATAAATAGATAGGGAGATAGGGGATCGCCCTGCCGTAAACCACGACCTCCTTGGAAAAAGCCTTTAGTAGTACCATTCATCATAATAGAGTACCAAGGAGTCGAAATACATGTGCTGATGAGATCACAAAAGTTAGAAGAGAATCCAAAACAACGAAGAACCTCTATAAGAAAAGACCAGTCCACTCGATCATAAGCCTTAGCCATATCCAGCTTAATCATGATATTACCACCATGTGCCTTCTTATTAATAGAGTGGACCATTTCTTGTGTAATGCTAATATTTTCAAAAATACTTCTTCCCGGAATGAAGGCGCCTTGTTCCCAAGATATTATACGAGCGATAAAACCTGTCAAGCGATTAACAATAATCTTGGAACATATTTTATAAAATACCGAGCATAGACTGATAGGCCTGAATTTATCAAACCCAGAAGGGTTATCAACCTTTGGAATGAGAACAAGAAAAGAGGACGTAAAAAATCTTGAGAGCTGTTTAGAAACAAAGAATTCAGATATGGCTTCCAAGACATCTTCTTTCACAACCTCCCAACAACTTTTGTAAAAACCCGAACCAAAACCATCAGGTCCCGGAGCACTATTAGACGGGATAGAAGAGAGAGCTGAGAAAACCTCATTCAATGTAGGAACAGAGCATAGAATAGTGTTATTAGCATCTGAAATAACAGGAAAAATAAGAGTTGACAGATTCGGAAGAGATCTGTTCGGCATGCCCTGCAGAAAACTAGAAAAAAAATCCACTGCCCCTTGATGAAGGCTCTCCGGCGAAGTGAAGACCATCTCATTCGAACATCTCATTTCCACCACTCTTTTACGCCGTTTATTGGCAAGGCACGCATGGAAAAACTTCGTATTCCGATCCCCTTCCATTTGCCATTTTTATTTAGACATCTGAACCAATCTTGTATCTTCACGGCGAAGCCAACTATCTAATTCCGCAGCCGAGATAAGGAGGTCCCTTTCCGTAGATTCATCCCAGTTTATCTGTAATTTATGATCAAGCTCTTCAATGTGCCTCTCAAGCGCAGTAATATGCATGGTGGTATGGCCAAAAATTTGTTTGTTCCATTCCCGCAAAGCCACCTTAGTATTTTTCAATTTGATTGCCAATTTAGTAAGACCCTGGCCAACAACAGTCGTAGACCACACCTGATGAATACACTGTAAAAACTGCGGATGGTCCACCCACATTTGTTGGAAACGGAAAGGCGAGGGGCCATAAGAGAAATGATCCATCTTAAATTCAATAACCATTGGAGAGTGATCAGAGGTTGTGCACAGAAGATAAGAACAAATAGCATTCGGGAAAGAAGAGAGCAAAGGAACATCCATGAATACCCGATCTAATTTTGCCCAAGACCGAGCAAGGCCCGACTGCCCATTGCACCAGGAGTAATTTTTACCTTTTGATTTCATTTCAACCAAACCACCCCTGATGGATCCAATTGTTGAAGTCCTCCATAGCGGCATTAGGACAGGGACAACCACCCTTTCTCTTAGAATTATTACGGATGATATTAAAATCACCAGCAAATAAACAAGGTTCCGAACCCAGAGACTGAGAACTGAGATCCTCCCACAAAACTTTCCTCTCAGACATGCTGCACTTAGCATAAACAATATTACACAAGAACTGATAAGATCCCGTATTAACACGAAGAGAAATAAACTGCTGGCTTGTCCTCACCACTTGAACATCAAGAACATTATCCCAAAAAATCTAAATTTTACCCCCAGCATCAACATTAGAAATAAATGAATCAAAATGTAGAGAATTCATCAACCGAAGATCTTTGTTTTGATTTTGGAACGGTTCCAAAATCGCAATAAGCTTAGGCTTGAACTTAAAAACCAAATTTTTTAACTGACGACTAGAAGTGCCAATGCCTCGGACATTCCAAACAATTATGGATTCACTCATAATGGCAAAGTAAAGGAACGAGTAAGGACCCGTAGAGAGCTTCGCACTTTCTCAAATTTCTTTTTCTGATATATATATTTTTTTTGTTAGTTTTGCCTTCATTTTCTGAGTAATAATCTTTGTCCTGAGATAGAATTTGTGGGTGCATCTCAGGATCAGGTTTAGACAACACAAAATCCTCTAACAAATTTTCCTGGTTTTCTTTCATAGTAATTTCTTCCAAACAGGGGTCATCTTCAGGAATATCCTCCTTCAGTATCAGAGAGTTTGGTTCCTGGGAACTAAAAGAAAACTCATAATTTAGAGTATTACCTGCTTCCGCATTGATCGCAAACTCACCCCTGTCCGTAAGTTCCTTGGGCACAATCTCTCCATCTGCTTTATCAACAAGACTTTCTGTTTCGGTAACTGTAATCACCTGAATAGAGGACGTGAAATTCTCAGTATCTTGCTCTTCAGCAACCTCACCCTCTTCTTTCTCATGAACTGCCAGTTTTGATGTCTCACCATTCTGCACATTCCGATTTATATTTCCACCAGGAATTGTTTCTTCTTTCTTACGGCCACGATTTTTCTCTATATTCGTGATTTTCCCCACACGACATGTCTTGACATTATGTCCCTGCATTCTGCACTTTCCACAATACGCCGGTAATGTTTCATAAAGAATTTCCTGCTTTAGGCTCGTTGGCAATCCAGGAGTGCCTATCCAGAAATAAGGAATGGGTTCTTTGGCCACATCCATCTCCAAACAGATCCTAGCCCCGTCCGTCCGAGTCGCACAACGTGTGGGATTATCCCTACGTATAAAACTGCAGAGAATATGTGTAAAAAGGATTCTTGGTAGAAGTTTGGCGGTAACCCAGGGAGTAAGATCCACACAGGGATGTTGGATGGTTCATGCTCTTCGTTAAATTCTGGAGACCAGTGGAACGCACGGTATGCCACTCCATTCACTTCGCAGGACTCACGGGACAGAGCTTTCACGAAGTCAGCCTCCGTGTTCATCCTTACAAAAACATTACGGGGAAGTTTCATGGAAGAGACCACCGAAGTAGAGGACAGACCCCAACGGTTGAGTATAAAAGCACGGATGACATCCAGGGAGGGTCTTTGCCGAAGGAACTTAAGAACGATAGAGAAGCGGAATGGTTTAGCTGATCGGTTTATTTCCTCTTTCGAAAACTGGAAAAAAATTTCTCCATCCATGACTTTCGGTACACGATGAATAACATGTATCTCAGGCAGGGGCTGCGGGGTCGCAGCAGCCATTTCGGCAAAGGACTGACGAACAGAACCATGGCCATCAATGGCTGCCACGCAGCCTCATCGCAGCAGCGTCACGAGCCCTACAAATCACAACGAACCCTAGCAGAGCAGAATATGGGAACAGGGGTAAAAAGGTCTTTCGTTTCGTTTGCGTTGTACTGTTTTTATTTCACACATTAAGAAATATACTCTGATAACCTACCCACCATCAGCTCTTGTATATATAAACATTAGAAGGGTGTGTGTTACCTTTGTGAGTGTAGTAGGAGCTCTACATGGAGAATAGTTGAATCATCACCCGTAAGGTGATTGTAAGTGTAGAAAGTGTTCTACATGGTTTCTTTGAAGCGGTATTGCTCAAAGGTGTAATAGGTTTCTATCTCCACCTGAATGAGGTTGAATAGTGAATTTAAAAATTCTCAAGGAGTAGCTTGAGGCGAGGACATAGGCAGTGGGGCTGAACATCGTTTAAATATCGAGTTTGCTTCTCTCTTACCCTTACTATTTTTATTTACTACTACTTATTATTTTATTCACATTTTACATTGTGTAGTTGATTTATAATTGTTAATGTTTTAAAGCCAACCCAATTCACCCCTCTCTTGGGTCAGTCATCTGGGCAACATCTATGTACTTATATTTTTACTTATAAGACTTATTTTGTTAGTTTTCATTTGAAATTTAAATTTCATGATTTTGAGCATATTAATAGCTGACATGTGAAGAAATAATTTTTTTTAATGTACATTTGAGATTTTCCAATAAATAAACGCCATTTCGCTCAAATAAAATTGATAGGCCTGTCATATTTACTTCAATGTAAAGTTTTCATTAGTTTTTTTATTCTCACGTGCAACTGCATGCAGGCATATGCGCAAGCTAATAATGACAAGGATGCTAGATTGGATATGTAATTTTAATGAATTTCTTTTTTCTTTTGAGGAAATGTTATGTATTATATTCTCATATTCGTCTTTATTTCGCTATGTTTGTGTGGTGTTATTTGTCAACTACTAAATTTATCATTAGTTAATGCCACGTCAACATAATTTGTTAGGAGCGGGCCGGATGCAAGTATAATATAAGGAAAAGTCTTCTTGCAAGCAAATTCGTGCACCAAATCGCGCACTCATGCTGATATATAAGGCATCTGTTTCATGAAACGGTGCAAATTGAGATGGAAATAATTTTCGTGAGACAGATGACCTTTATCTTTTCTGAAAATTTTCCTTCTTTTTATTTTTCTTTTCAATAAAAAAATCATGTCAGCGTTAGTACGCAGGTTTGGTGCGCCAAACCGCTTGTACCTATCAAGGCTCATAATATAAAGAAGAAAAAGTCTATCCTAAGTCCATTTTGCGAACGAAGCCCCTGATATGCCAGCTCAAAAATTAAACGGAGCGTATTAGAGAAGCAGAGGGCGGGAGAGAAAATTGCTGGCGGGGAGAAAAATGGGAATGTAATGGTGCGTTTGATTCGTGCATACGGTGCGTTTCATGATCCCCTTCTTTCCTTCTCCATTCTCCTTCTCCAATCCCTTGTTCTCTGATAATAGATACTAGGGGGTGTAATTGGCCCTGTTCGGTCTAGTTTTGGACAAAATTCAAAACTAAATCGGTATACACCGATTTTGAATTTTTAAAAACCGATTACATACCGGTTACCTTTCTAAATCGCTACCTTTGGTTTTACCAGTTCCTATCTGGTTCAGTTCGATTTTTCAGTTTTAATAAAATGCAAATTTGTGATAAAAAAATCTGTTTTAAAAAAATCTGTTTTATTAAAAATCTGTTACTATTTACAAAAATATGCTTTATAAAAAAAATCTGTTACGTAAAGAAAAATCAGTTATAAAAAAAATTGCTATAAAAAAAAATTGAAAAGAGAAAATCTGCTATAAAAAAAATATTTGTGATAAATCTATAAATATAACTGTTACAAAAACTGAAAACAAAAAATCTACAATAAAAAGGAAATTCTACTATGATATAAAATAAGTCCAAAAGTCAAAATTACAATTCTTTTGAATGTATTGAGATTTCTTACAATTTTTAGCTCTTTAACACATTCTATAATTCGAAGACTAGTAGACACAATATGTGGATCCTACTGTATTTAATGTTGTCTATGTGCAACATTTAATATACGATTCTAACAGGCATGTATTCAAGATTTAATCTTTGAGGGTGGATGATGGATCTGAAGATCCTGCCTTAATGAGGTTTGAGGTCATGAAATGGAAACCGTTCTATATATAATAATCCTTCATTCAAATGCTGCATTTGGTTGTTGTTATTTTATGAAGGTATTTTGATAGCAGAGTTATGGGAAGAAGGACAAACATGGTCGTATATATTCACAAAGCCATACTTGAGCAAAGAATCTCGCTTCTCAAAATGCATATAGATAAGATTTCTACCACCAGATCCAAATTAAATTCCCATACGACACACACACAAACACACGGAACAAATGAAGCAAATGTCTGTCATTAAATAAACGCAAATAGCACAATCAACATCAAAATTCTTCACATTGATTACAGATCTAATAAATTGAGAAAAAAACAAAGCAAAAGACGAGCACTTCTTGCTATAAACCATGATCACACGCAATTCCTAAGAAGGAGAGAGAGAGAGAGAGAGTACAAATGGCTTACCAATCACGGAGGAGTTGGGAGCTTCGGTGAAGGAATAATGTGCGATGGAGGGGCTGGAAAAGGGAGGGGATGCGATGGAGTCATGGAGGGGCTAGAGGGGGGGAGGGGATGCGACAGAGGAGGGTTTTTTAAGATTCGGGGGAGGGGGGAAAGAAATATGGGATCGAGATTTGGGGGAATGGGGGAATGAAAATTAATGTTGAAACGACGTCATTTGGATTGAAAGTGGACCCAAATGACGCCATTTCAACAGACAATTTATTGTTTTTAAAAAAATTGAGTTACGTGGAACGATGTCGTTTCATGCAACTCGAGTTTCAATTTTAATCCCCCAGTGGACTTAAATTGCTCTGTTTAGGTCCAATTTTATACTAAACAACGCCGTTTCTTGATTCTTGAATGAGGTAGTTTTTCAACTTAGTTTCAATTTATATTTGTGGCACATAAATTAATAAAAAAATTATTTAAATTATTAAAATTAAAATTAAGTAAACTATTTAACGTGGATTATTCAATTAACTCATTAAAAAAATAATTAATTATAATTATATTTATTATGTTAATTGCTAATTTGTTACTAACTTAGAGTATGTCAATGTATTATGATAATTGTCAATATATTAAACTTTTTAGTTTTTGCATTTTGTATATGATTAAAAAAAATTGTATTAGGTGTTTTACAAAAAATTATCTAATAAATTAGAACTTTATGTAGAAGTTAGTAATTAGTTAATGATGAATTGGTGATAGATTAGTTAATTGATATTCATATCATACATTAGTTAATTACATTAATATTTGTAATTGTTTTATACTCACTTGCAAGTTGCAACTTATGTATTTATAAAAATTAATACATATTATAATACTAAATAACTATAAACTATATTGTTGAAGCTAAGGTTTCAAGATTTATATAATTATATATATCTACATATGGATTTTGATGACAACAAATGAATTCAAGCATAAATGAGTCTCAAGTTCAAGTTGTCTACACAATGGAGCCAAACACATCAACGAATCAAGCATGAGTAAGAAAGGGAATGAGCTTACAAATAAAACTTTTAGAGTAATTTTGTACATCTCTTGATAAAATTCAAAATTGGATTAAGGCTCAAAATTAATATTTTCTTATAAAGCATCAAATTGCATTTCCCACATGTGCATGACATATTTGAAAATTAAAAGTTAAAAATTTGAATTTTTGGAAGATGATTGATTGTCATCTTTCAGATGTGCATGACATAATTAAAAGTTTAAATTTTGAAAATTTGAAAAATGATTGATTGTCATATTTCACATGTGCATGTTTTGTTTGAAAAATTTAAAAAGTGATTGATGCTCTTTTTGATATATGTAAAAGGAATATGTTTAGTTTGAAAAACTTGAAAAATGATTGATGCTCTTTTTGACATATGCAAAAAGAAGATGATTTTGTTTGAAAAATTTAAAAAGTAAATCATGCTCATTTTATCATATGCGAAAAATAAAAAATCTTCAGTACAAGGATGAAATCGGTAAGCCAGTTGACTCAAAGGTATATCGATGTAAGATTGGTAGTCTATTATATTTGACAACTAGTAGACCAGATATTATGTTTAGTATATGCTTATGTGACATTTTCAATCATCCCTAAAAGAATCTCATTTGACTATAGTTAAGCGCATTCTTAGATATCTTGTTGGTACAATTGAGCTAGTGTTATGGTCTCCTAAGCACACTTCTTTTGATCTAATCAGCTACTTAGATGCAGCTACTCAGATCGAAAAAGTACTAGTAGAACATGTCGTTTCTTAGGTCAAGCACTTGTTTCATGGTTTAGTAAAAAGTAAAATTATGTTGCATTATCTATTGTTGAGACAGAATATATTGTTGCGGGTAGTTGTTGTGCTCAAGTTCTTTACATGAAGCAACAATTTGAGGATTTTAAGGTCATGTACAATCATATTCCAATAAAATGTGATAATACAAGTGCTATAAATCTTTCAAAGAACCCAATACAACACTCTAGAACTAAGCATATTGAAATTAGATATCATTTTCTTCAAGATCATGTACAGAAAGACGATATTTACTAGAATTCACAAGCACACACGATCAATTAGCAGACATTTTCACAAAATCTCTTCCAGAAGATAGACTATGCATGATTAGAAGATAAATATGAATGATGCATGCCATGAATATCTGTTAAATAATTTTATTTTATTATCTCAAATGACTTACAAAAACTTGAGACTTTTTTAGTCTCATTTTTCAAGCGCTCTTGCTCTTCATTTATCAACATGCTATCATTATCTAAAGGATTAGGCAGTCGAAATGAAGAGTCAAAGCTGATTAGATAAAAATAAGTGTGTTTAGGATAATAACCCTAGGTCAATTGTACCAACAAGATATCTAAGAATGCGCTTAACTGCAGTCAAATGAGATTCTTTTGGAGATGGTTGAAATCATGCAAATAAACATACGCTGAACATAATATCTGGTCTACTAGCTGTCAAATATAATAGACTACCAATCATACATTGATATATTTTTGAGTCAACTAGCTTACCGATTTCATCCTTGTCAAGTTTGGTGGATGGGCTCATTGGTGTTCCAATTTTCTTCGTACACATTTGAGCAGTATCGCTACAAAGAATCCGTGTAGAGCACCCTCTACACTTACAATCTCCTTTCACGTAAATATTCAACTATTCCTTGTGTAGAACACCTTCAACACGCACAAAAGTTATATACACTCTTTTACTGATACAAGTGCTGATAGTGGCTAAGTTATTAGAAAACACTCCTCAATGAATGAAATAAGAATAATACAATACGAACTATATCTCTCTAAAAATGAACAAGGGTTAAGGCTCGATTCTTAGAGAATAGAGATTGAAAGTTTTGAATGAACTTTGTAAAACTTGCAATTGATGTGTGTATGCTCTTATTGTTGTGTTTTAAGATCTCAATTGAGCTATTTATAAGCATATGAGACTTCATTTTCAAATTTAAAAAAGATTCACTTGTAAAAAAGGAGCACCACTCACTTTTCAAAATTTTCAAATAAAAGTTTCTCCTTTTTATAATTGTCAAAGATAACATTATTCAGTTTTCAAAGTTTTTAAATCTAATCTTTTACTTTTCGCATATGACAAAATGAACATGATTTACTTTTTAGATTCTTTAAACAAAATCATATTCCTTTTGCATATGTCAAAGAGCATCAAACACTTTTCAAAATTTTCAAACCTAATTTTTTACTTTTCGCATATGAAAAAATGTGCATGATTTACTTTTCAAAATTTTCAAACAAAATCATCTTCCTTTTGTATATGTCAAAAAGTGTATCAATCACTTTTCAAAATTCTCAAAGAAAACATCTTCCTTTTGCAGATGTCAAAAAGAATATCAACCACTTTTCAAAATTTTCAAACAAAACAGGCACATGTGAAATATGATAATCAATCATCTTTCAACTTTTCAAAATTCAAACTTTTAATCATGTCATGCACATGTGAAATACTACAATTAATCATCTTTCAAAAAGTCAAATTTTAAACTGTTAAATTTCAAATATATCATGCACATGTGGGAAATGCAATTTGATGCTTTATGAGAAAAGATTAATTTTGAGCCTTAATCTAAGAGCTTTATTTGTAATCTTGTTCGTTTTTTTGCCCATGCTGGATTCGTTGATATGTCTGACTCTATTGTGTAGACAACTTCAGCTTGAGACACATTTATGTTTGAATTCATTTGTTATTATCAAAATCCATATGTAGATATATAGTTATATGAAGCTTGAAACCTTGGGTTCAACAACTATACTATTATACATATATCATGCTATTATAATATAATAATATATACTAATACTATATATTATACTATTATAGTGTTACTACTACATATAGTGTGTGTATATATATATTATAGTGATATAGTGATACTAATACTATATGTTATACATTATAGAATATATATTATAAAATAATACAGTGATACTAAATTATTACTAATATTATATACTATACTAATAGTGATATTAATACTATTTAGTATAGTGATTTAGTTATAGTGAATCAATGATTAGTATAACTATATAATAGTATTAGTATAACTATATTTAGTATTAGTTATAGTTATTTAGTATAACTATATTAGTATAAGTTATAGTGATTTAGTATAAGTGTGACGCCCCCAAATTCCGCTTGGGATCGGACGGACATTTGAAGCGTCGAGACATGCAACACAAGGTTACCTGCCCCCGTTCATGACATATAAGATGCAATATTCCTAACGTGCATCTAGCATTATGCAATATTCGCAGCGGATAATTTTTCTTTTTAACAATACTATGCACCAAACCGAAATATCCCAAATACTTAAAACATACTTCATACATAATGACATACTAAACAGCTGAGATCACAATAATAGTCCATATGGTTGTGATCAAAAGAGTGCTGGAGATTGAACTCCACAAATATAAGTAGTAATCTGAGGTAACTGATGTACTACCATCTACGTCACACCATCGCTTAGTCAACCGTTTCCAGTTGGTCGATTCCCAGTTCTCCTTCAGATCCTGTAGCAAAATCTACCATTCGGGGGGAATGGTAGTTGGGACTACCACAGTGAGATTTGATTACAAATCTCAGCAAGTTAACAGGAAACTTCCACACAGGTTAATGATGCATGCATGGCAGTAAAAGCATGAATGCAAAATCAAATCATAAGTAATCATGGCATAACTTGACATACAACATAACGTAACTGGCATAACTTAAACTGAAACTGAAGCTTAACATGAACGTGACTTGAAACATAACATGGACTTGAAATATAGCATAAACATGAACATGCATAATTTGAACTTGAACTTGAGCATGACATAACATAAATGTGAACTTGGAACATAACGTAAACGTGAACATAACATAACATGAACTTGGAACATAACGTGAACGTGAATATAACATAACATGAACTTGAAACATATTCTTGTCTCATGGGATTACCATGATTGCGTGAACGTAAACTTGAACGTAACATAACGTGAAACATGACTTGAACTTGGAATCTTATTCAATAAACTTAATCATTAACGTGACCATATGGGTGCTACACAGGTCCCCTTGAGCCGTGTGTCCCTGCCGATTACCGCATCACATCACAGGTGTCTATACCAGCTGTGAGTGCGTTAATACGTACTCCACAGTTGTTGTGGCCCCACGTATTCTACGTGTCACAATTGCTGTGTCTCACGTAGTGTATGCTCCACAGTTGTTGTGGCCCCATACTTCATGCTCCACAGTTGTTGTGGCCCCATGACTTATCTGTTTGTGCCACACTTGCTGTGGACACACGTAACATAATGTGTGGCACCATCGGCGTTAGTGCCTGGCGCGCTCCGGTGACCAGCTAATTAGGCCCCATTCGCAACCTGTTGACTGTACTTCGTCAACCCAGGGAATTTCACACCTATTTAGACACTCCAGCGTGAACAAAGGAGTTCCACTAGGATATTACCCCATCCTAGCGCTTAGGGTCGTGATTGACATGAATAACTTAACTGGCAGACATGACATTTCGTAACGTGACGTAACATGAACATGACATAAACGTGACATAAAAGACATAAATCTTGACGTAGCGTAACGTGACATGAACGTAAGACGACATACATGACATACTTTGAGACATAAATGTAACAGAGAACATTTCATAACATGTCATACATGTAACATGCAACATTTCGTAACATGGCATACCATATAACAGACAACATTTCTTAACATGGCGTAACATGTGACAGTGAATATTACGTGACATGAAATACATGTAACAGATGGCATACTTAACTTAACATGACATACTTGCAATGTATAGCATGTATAGCAATACGTGACAGAATATCTTGTGTAACAGATGAATAATTCATGACAGAATAAATTCTGTGTAACAGATAAATATGTAATGACTTGGCATGGCACATATGATAACATGCATACATACAATTTAGTTCCCTTACTTATCACACATACACATTAAATTGATAGTAAGTTAAAAGCTAACTTACCTCGATCTTCGCGCTTCGAGACAAAACTCAAGTGCGATCACGGGAAACTGAAAGTAGTGATTTCTAAAAATTAGAACTTAATCACTAACAATTAGGAATATGGAAAAATATCAACTTAGAGTAAAATTACCATTTTACCCTCTACATGTGGGAAAATGACCATTTTACCCCTAACTTAAGGATTTTGCATCCTAACTCCAAAAATCACCAAAATTTACATACCTAATGTAAATTTTATCCTAAGCTCAAATATCAATTCAAAAAAAATTTAAAACTAAACACAACCATCAAAACTCTATATGGCCGAAACTTATAAGGCTATTTCCTTTGCTTTTTGTTGTAATTCTTTCAAATCTCAAAACTCATGATTAAACCAAAATTTTTCTTCTACTACACTCATAACATATTCTTAAGAATAATCATGTTTTGAATCATGAACAAAAGTCATCAAAATCACTAAAACCATACTTGAACTTTTTGGTTTCTCTTCTAAGTTCAAAACAGAATTTTGTTTCTAACTTGTTTTGATCAACCTCTTGATCCATGACTTATAAAGAAGTGATCTTCAAACCAAAACATCACATGATTCAAAAATGTGTCATAAAACAGATCCAAGCTTCAAACTCAAGATCACATGGGTAAATATCAACCAAAACATAAATTTAGCCAAGAACATCATCACTTTGGCCTAACCGAATATCTCCTTGCATAAAATTTCATATGTTCGAAACTAACTTCAAATATCTTCAAAATAACATTCTAACATGTATATAAGATGCTTAGGATCTTCCAATAAAAATATCAAAGCCATTGGAATAAGATTAAACCATAAAAGATTTAAACTTTCTCAAAACAGAAACTGTTTTTCCTCTTCCAGTTTCTAAGTTTCTAGACCTAAGAAAATATTTCACCAAAACTTTTAATCATGCAACAAATCCTCAACCAATAATCATATACACATGTTAACAGTACTCCATAAAAATTTCGGACCAAGATCTATTCATTAGCTTGGTCAAAAACTCCAAAATATAACACACTCTCCAGTTTATCGCCCAGAATAACCTTTCTGGGGTCTAAACAACTTTTTACCAATCAAATGATCTCCAAATGGAACAAATAAGATATCCACGTAAACTAGACTCCAAAAGAAACAACTTTCATGAAGGAAACATTGCGAGGAAACACTTACAAAAGCTTCGAAACAGGCATTCAAAAGAGGTACGAAAAACTGTCCGAGAGTGTCTTTTGTGTTCTATGAAGGAAAAGTGTAAAGGAGAGCTGCTTTTCGTGGGAAGTGGACTGAAGAGCTTCTTACACAAGCTATGTAAAGTGATAGGACTGAATGAATGGTTGAGTGTTGGCCTTTTCTTCTCATAAAAATCAGACCAAGATCTTTTCTCAAGGTGGAGTGTGAGAGTGAAAGAGTGAGGTGGCCCTTTTGCTTTGTCTTTCTAGAACCTTCTAGGACCTTCTTGTACAGATCTGGCCAGCCAAGTGGGGGTACAAAACTTAGCCATGAAGCAATCCTATGGTGACCAAATTCGTGGGCCTTAAAGGGCCTAAACCGAATGGGCCTAAAATTTGGGGTTTAAAGAGGGTTTGGGTTGCTATCAAGCCCAAATCCAATATCACTTGGTCCAATCAATTTTTCAAGGTTAACAAGGTTGGATAATGATGTTCTAACACAAATTTGAAGGATTAATAGCATGTGGAAGTGATTTAATCAAGTGATTAAACACAATACTAGAAATCGGATTAGAAAGGGTTTAGAGGCCAACTTTAGGGTTTTGGGGAAACCGTTTAGGGTTTCGATTTCAACAAAGCTTTTGGGCTTTCAATTGGATTCCCACCATTTAGGGTTTCACTAGGATTGAAAACCTCTTTGGTCTGGCACAATTTGGTTGAGCAGATGAAACAAGGTTTTGCTTAAGTGGCATGATCTCACACCTTGATTCCTTCAAATCCAACAAACATTCCTCATGGTGCCAAGTGTCTAATATTATTCACTAAGTGTGGCTAAGATCTTGCCAAGTGTCCAAATAAAACTTCTCTAATCCAATTTGGACATTCCACACTGTGATTTCGAAACACTGCAATTGGTGCGCTTACCGAGGTTACTATTCACTTCGAAAAAGTGAATCATAAACTTAGTACTAAAAATTCCTAAATATTCATATTAACCTACAGTGAAAATCTTTTACCGAAATTCAATCTCGAAGTGCCCCTAAAAATAATTTCACAATTTTCAACAGACGTTTCGTCCAGAATTATGAAAATAGGATATTGCGCCATAAAATTCTAAATAATCCACTGAGTCTAATGGCGTGGACCATAATGCATTCTGACACTTCTAACTATCTCAAATAAATAAAACTCATATTTCTAGCACCATAGTGAGTGATAACACTAACTATGTTGATAGATTAAAACCTATGCGATTGGTCGATTCATAAAAACTTATGGAGTTTTTACGAGATTCCTAAAGTCAATAGAAATTCCACCAATGAATTTCTAGCGGGCTGTTACAATAAGTATATTAGTATTAGTATAAATATTAGTTAAAGTTATAGTGATTACTGATTAGTATAACTATATATTATTATTTGTTATAGTGATTTTAATTTAACACAACTATTTAATAGTATTAGTATAACTATCAATATAACTATATCACTGATTGTTATACTAATACTAATAGTATTAGTATTACTATATCACTATATGATACTATAGTGATATGGTATAAGTATAACTACTAATGCTATAATGATTTATATAGTTATTTATATATAGACTTAAAGTGGATTACTAATACTAATAGTATTAGTATTAGGGCATACTAATGTATACTAATTAATCAAAGCAAAATGTAATTAATATATTAATGTATTATGTATTTATCAAAAGGAATATGTTGAGAATTTATTAGGCCATAAAATGTTATTAATATATATATATTTTATGTTTAAAGCATATGATCAAATAAATTTTCATATTTAAGATTACAATTTTATGTTATTAATTATAATAACATTATCTTATATATAATTATAATTTATATTATTACATATATTATATATAAAAATTAGATATAATATAAAAAATATTATAAATAAAATTAAAAAAATTAATTTAAAATATATAATATAGTGAATCGGTCCGGTCCTAAACATCATAGAACCGGAACCTGTTCGGTACCGACTGGTTTTGGAACTAAGGGAACCGGTCTCGATCCGGACTGATCCAAAACTAGACCGGTTTTTCTGTTAATTTTTACACCCCTAATAGATACAACATAAGTAAACGTGAGAATAACCAATGACATGAACACCGACCGAGAAAGAACGTGCAGAACTTGTGTATTGGGAAGCTGAATCACCATTAGGTATCGAAATTCATACCCGTTCTTCCAACATTCAAGTGCTTCATTTTGTTTTCGGTCTTGGCTCTAAGTCCACGAGACAATTCCATGAATTCCTTGACCTTTGTGCTCAAATTCTATAAACATAAGAGGTTATCAGAAACTTGAAATCCAATCTATGTGAACAAGAGCTTGATTCTCCAACCGGGAGAAGTACACCCTGATGGAAAACATTAAAGATTGTGAGGAAAACAGTTGAAAGAAATGGACTCTAACAGGGCCACTATGTGTATAACTTTTGATGGGTGGGTGGCGGAGTGGTGGCGGAACTGTGGAGGAGTGCAACCAACCTTCAGATCTGATGAGGAGGTGGGTTGCGAAGAAGGAACCTCGTCTTCTTTCTTTGCCATGTGATTGAGCTGAGTTATTGTATATTTTATACATTTAGAACTAATATATTTTATTTATTTCATTACATTATTATTTATTTTAGATGAAAAAATAGTTAAGATGAATAAATCCGAGTTGTGATTTAAATTGATTTATAACATAGTTAATATTGCTTAATTTTTATAATTTGTGATTTAATTGGATAATGTTCCTTCACATGCACAACATATTTTTTATATTCTATTATTTTTTTTTATTTTATTTTATCTTATTCTTTTTCTGATTTTTATTTTATTTTATTATTTATTTCTCTTTCCAAACAAAAGAAATGAAAAGTAGAGAAAAGTCAAAAAGCAAGAAAAAAAGAAAGGCACGGACTCAACTCACACGGAAAAAGCAAGAAAAAAAAAAAAAAAAAAGGCTTTACCAAGAAAGCCACCTCACCAGACCGCCTGGTAATTACCGAATGCTGCCGCCATCCGCAAGAGCTGCGTACTAGACCGGGTTCCAGACCGCTAAAATATCGACTGCATCGGCCGATATCGCCATCGGATACTCACTACCGTACTGCACGCGAGCATACGGCATCTATATTTCTTCAGTCAGTTTTTTTTTTTTTTTCATTTTTTCAAACTACAAACTTATTTTTTAACCCCTAATTCAGACTAGACTATTTATAATTTTTATATATATGTATTTATTTATATATAGACTATTATTTTAGAGTATAATTTATATATATATTTATATATATAATTTATTTATATATCGATTATCCCGAAACGTTATCCCGAAATGCTATCTCGAAACGGTACCGGTACCGAAATATTTCGTTCCAGTGCCTTGACAGGTACGACGTCCGGTACGGTATTCAAAACATTGCTTTGGACGGAAACTCACACGCAAACGCAAGAGGGGGAATTCAAATTGCATATGGCTCCTTTAGGGCGAAACTCGCGTAAGGCGAGGGTTTTTTTCTGGGTTTTTATGGAAGTAACAAATAGAGTTTTTTTCTTCAAAAGGGAAGAAGCGCCGCAGTTATTCGGGGAGAAGAAAAACAACATGACGATGCGCTGGGTTTTTATTCTCAGAATGAAGCCGCTGCCTAGCCTTCCTCCGTTGTCTACCACATCTATCTCTATTTATTTGACTTATTTTTTTCATTCCATACTTATTATTTAATTTCAATTTAAAATTTATGGAGTAATTTTAAGATTTTTGACTTAGAAATTTGGGCAATTTATTTGCTGTTTATTTATTTCGTGTTATCTATTTTTCTTACTTCTTTAAGCTTTCATTTAACAGTGATTACAATTGCTATGGATTAATTTTGAGAATTTGTGATTTTAGTACAAGGATGAACCCTAGAATCTTGATTTTGAGGCTTTTCAATTTTCAGCTTGTACTTTATCAATTATTTTCTAATCGAATTTAATTTGTAGTTTAGTTTTATTAATCTCTTAGTTCTATTGCATACTAGATTAATTAAAGCTTAATTAAGATTTAAATAATTTTAGTTTTATTATTTAATTTTCAGATTAATTAAGATTGTTTGGTTTAGTTGATTTTTTTATTGTTAATTTCAATTTGTTAGTCTTTTACATTTCATTTCGACACTCAAAAATTCAAAAATATGAATCTAGTCCATGACTAGTGTCATTTTTATTCTTGTTGCACTCTTCTATTCATTGCACATACCATCATTTTAATTTTCTTTTTGTGAATATTTTTACCATTTTAAACGAGTTTGATTTTAAGTAACTTTCATTGAGATCTAGGAATTTATTCCTAATTATTACGTGACATTTTCTTGCATTTGAGATAGCCTTTGTGCTGCTCATTTTTGAGTGAGTCACCCTGAAGGATCTGACGCTTTGGTTGGAGGTGGGTTGCAGAGCTTTGAGCGTGTGAGATCAGTTGGATCTGGGTTTACAGTACGCCCACTAGTTTCTCACAAGAGCATAACTAGCTCTTCTTTTTTCTTCTTGTTTTTCTCTTTTTTTTTTAATAAAATACGTGCTGACGTGGCAGAACGCCACGTCAAGTTTGTGCTCATCTTCGTGCACGAAGTTGCCTGTATATAAAAGAATTGTATAAAGAATAAATCTTTTCTTTATAGTGCATCAAAATTTATAACAATTTATTCATTGGGGCAAATTGTTAAAAAATTGTGCACTCACAATATTCCCATATAAATCTCAAAAGAATTGATATGCATAGTTTTTGTTTGAAACTCATATTGCTATTATGTCATCTCAGTTATACCGTTTACTTTGTCCCATTGAAGTGACACTATCATATATGGTGTCACATGATTTATTAAAAAAAATTAAAAAAAATACAATAAATATAATCAAAACAAAATGGCATCTAAAAATATAAAATGAGGAAGACTAAGACCCTAGGTTTCTTTTACCCCTTTTATATCTTTTTATTTATATATATATTTTTCAATAAACCATGAGGCGTTGTGGTGCCATGTCAATGAGATAAAATGAACGGTATAACCGTATAATTGGAGCGATATAGTAACATTTCTCATATATATATATAAATATATTAATCAATTTTCTCATTTTTAATATTATACATATATAGATGATGCCCTCATCTATTCAAAATTAATTGAAGAATATTGGAAACATTTAAATGCCTTCTTAGAAGTAATCAAATCAAATGGTCTAGTTGTCTCAGCAACTAAAATTAAGTTATTTCAAACTAAGATAAGATTTATAGGATATAAAATTTGCGAAAAAATTAGCCCCATAGATATTAGAGCTACTCGAGTTGCTGATAAATTCCCAAATGAGATCTTAAAAAAGCTCAACTCCAAAGATTACTAGCACGATCCCTCCATTACATATCGTATTTTTATCATGTTCTCATAAAAAAGTGTAAACCTTTATCTTAAGATTCAAAAGTTATCCTCCACCCTGGACAAGAGCGATCATACTTCCCTAGTCCAAGAAATAAAAAAATAAGTCAAGATATTGCCATGTCTTGGCATCCCTTATCCAAGTTCTTTCAGAAAATTATCTAACTCAACCAAATCCATACTAGATATGGACTTCGAAAGTCAACTAGTAGCACCAAGACTACCTTTTGTCCCAAAGAACCAGTTGGCTTATATCCAGAAACATTATACGAGCAACTTAATTGCTTGGAATTGGGCACTAATCCATTCTAGTATTTTATTTAGGAGCTTTCACTACAAGAAAATGGCTCAATTGCGGCGATTTTTCATCTGTTGCAAACAAAATCGCCGCAATTGGTATTTTTAGCGGCGATTTTATTTTTCATCACATAGAGTAAACAACGCCTTTCGATTTACTAGGAGTGAATCACTGTACATCTCAATTGCAGCGATTTTGGTAGATATTGCGGCGCTGTATTTCGCTGAAAAGGTAAAAAAATTCTTGCGACGGTCAAACAATCGCTGCAATTCTCTCTAGGACGCTTAACTCACGGATTGTTTAATTTTCCCCCGAAACGAAAACACATTCCCTCTCTTTTGTTTTTTGACTCTGTTCTTCCCCATCCCCGAGTTCCTACGATCGCGCGCTGTGATACCCACCCACTCATCAATGGCCATTGTTTGCAGCCCAAAATGGGAGATCACTTCGCCCATTTCCTTCTCACAAAAGCCACTCAAGCCATCTGCTCCCATTTTTCTGCCCTAGAGTGTCTGTTTCCTTCGCACAAAAGCCGTATAGGTCGTTCCTCGTCGACGCAACACCACTCAAGGCAGACAAAGAGTAGCCATTGAAGCAGCTCAGAGATGGAGGCGCCTTAATGCAGTCGAGGCCCAACTCAAGGTCCCTCTTCCTCACCTACCCATCTAATCTGACCAAATCGTGACCCCCTTTGTGAAAGAATGGCTTCGCTGACAGTGTTATCATCGTCGTCACCTTGGCTTTCGTGCGGAGGAGGTAGACATGCTTGCATTCCTTCAGCTTCCCTCACATTCCTTGCGGGTTCAACAAGGAGAAGCTCGGTGTCGTTGAATGCTGGGAGCAACCCCATCCCTCATTCCGGGCTACTTCATTGCTCCTTCATTCCCTCCTCTTCCTCTTCCTCTTCTTTTTCATCCTCTTTCTCTTTCCCTTCTTCCTTTTCAGGTAATTTCACCACCGCTTTTGAGTAAGTAAGTATCAAAGTTTGTGCTTTATTTCATGGTATTTGGTCATTCTACCATATGGGCGAGGAAATCTAAAATGATAAAAGATTCATAAGATTTTAATTGCAATAATAATTTAGTTGTCTGATTCCCTTGTCCTCGCTGATTTTAGCCATAATTGACAGCGAGGAATGTTGAAATGGGAATTTGAATGAATTATGCGCAAAATTAATGTTTTTTTCCTTTAATTTTTAGGTTTATCTTTGGGTTTGAATTTGAGTTATGGTATTGGGGTCGGAAGAGAAAAAGCCCGCAGCTTAGTTGTGAGGGCTGGGAAGTTCGCTCTTTGTCAGACAAAGAGAAACAGGTCGTGAAAGTCTCTGGCTCGAACTCACGGCTTCCGCAGATGGATGAGAACCACCAGTGGCAGAGCAATATTGAAGCGCCGACGTGCGAAGGGACGGAAGGTCCTCTGCACAAAGTCCAACCCCAATAGCGGGAAGCGTGCTTAATTGTCACTCTGCACGATTCAGTCTCAGCGGGTAAGTGCAATGATATGCAATGTTGTCCAGTAGTTCACAGAGGTGGACTTAGTTGGTTTTCCATCTTATGTGCAATGATAACGATTGTAATCCATCATTAGCAGGTATTTTGTCTATTGCAATTCACTTTTTCTGTCATTGTCTTCTCTTGTTCTTGATATATGATTGATATTTGAGAATTCCTGTGCCCCATTGCTTAGCTTGTTAGGCCCGAGCTCTCCAACTATTCGTGGTAATGATATTGTTAATTGTTAAAGTACTGGTGGTTTTATTTCTGCTATATCCGTTCTTCCCTAAAAGATACGTGACGGTATATGGTTGTTTATTTTTTGCAGTATTCCGATTGGTGGATTGAACTATTAGAATGCCTCCTATATGAAAGCTGGCATTTTTCTTTCCCTTTGATTTGCAATTGATTTGTTCATGAATTCTAGTAGTTAAGAAAAACTCGTGCCAGAACAAACTGTTACATTGTCAGGCAATAGACCTAAGACTTCAATGCAATCAACATATTTGATGCAACAAAAGAGTCACACTTATGGATGAAGATAAATAAGACGCATGTATACAAGGCAGTAGTGCCACCAAGTCCTTTGGTGATATTACCTTGTTCTATCAATTTCCATGTAGTTATTTTCTAAAAATGTTTAATAGTGAGGGCTTAGGGTGTAGCTTTGCTCCATTCTGATAGACTGCAATTTTGCTTTAACACTCGAGACAAATAAAACACCATACAGAAAATAATTTTCAAATTAATTTGGTGGACTATTGTTTCACTAATCTATATATATATTGTCTTCCTCACATAAAATGCATCATAGAATTGTGTGCACATTTATCTTAATCATGTATATATGTATTGTGTGTATCTCTCATAGGAACACA